>NC_037591.1:14921628-15146802 GCF_003073045.1 Pomacea canaliculata | reverse complement strand
ATACTTCACTACTTCTCTTCGGGGCAGGACTTTGTGGGCTTGAGCAAGAGCATAAAATTATCCGAAGGTCAGAATTTGCACTGATATAAATCACGATCTTCCTTATGACGTGTGTGAGTGTAGTGCTGGCGGAGTGTTGTAACGCTGTGTATTCCTCTGTGTATATGTGAGTTTGTTTTTTTTTAATCTCCGCGTGAGTCTGCCAAAGAATCGTAGATCAAGAAGTCCGCGGATCGGTAATCCGTAAACACTGCACCTGAGTTCATCTGGTTGGTGGCTGAGCGAGGGGTTAACTGTGCAGGTGCAGGTATAAAAGCGCCGAGGATGTGTGTGACAGTGAGGACGGTGTGTAATCACCATACGCAATGCTATCCGCCATGCCTCGGCATGTCACGCTCTAGGGAGGATTCCCCTAACAGGTTCCTGTACCTGGTCATTACCTCGTGTATTTGAGTCGACTGCATTTGTTTTTTACTAGAAGCTTTGTCAAGACAAGCTTTGGTTATCTAGCTGACGTTTGAATATGTTGCTATTTATCCATTACTCATAGCACATTAGTTATTGGTCTGTTATTACAATATGTTAATATCGTATTATTGTAAGGATTAATCTTTCAAAAGCGCTCAGCAGTTTTTTGTTTTTTTGTTGTTGTTGTTGTTTTTTTTTTGGTGTCAATTCGACCAACCACACGACAACATAACAGGTTTTCTTTCGAGGTTATGTCGAGGTGAAGGTCGCAGGAATATAACGTCCCGTTGAATAGCCGGTTTATATATGCGGAGTGTAAGGTATTGTTGGCTAACGATAGACACCGGGTGTAGACATGATCCAAGTGTGACGTATTCATCAGAAGATCGTCAGGTGTTCACTTGCGTAAACTTTAGTCCTCGTCTCTACTGTAGCAGATGTCGCCGGACTTGGGTGTGTTGTGTGTTCGTCGCTTCTGGTCCTGGTGCTTCTTACATCGCAGGTGGTGAGAGCGAAGTTGGACGGCGGATGTGGTACCTGGTTGATGTTGTCGTTGTGCTCTCCGCCATATCACATTCCTTTGGCTTTTTAATGTCGTATGCGAAAGAAATGTTTTTTTCTTTGTGTGTTGCTATTCAGTCTTTCTTACATGTCGTATTTGTTTACATGGAATTGGTGTAGATGTGTTTGTCAACTGCACTCAGATCCTCGCCCACTTTTAGCATGTCACGCGTCTCCCAGTTATTCTATTAAGTTACAGCTTAATGATCACGTTACTAATAGAGGTTCTTTTTATGGGTGAATCGACCCGATATATGAGCTATTTATTTACTTTCTTTCACATGTACAGTCTTTTTACTCTTGACTTCGTTTTAGCCTCAGTGATGTGTTCGTTTCGTTTTATCTCTAATCATATATATCCTTCGAGTACAAAACGAGGAGAGATGGTCATTGTCAGAGGCGCGCCGATTTTGTTTTTCAATGTCTGGTAGTAAAAATGTCTATTGTTTAGATATTGTGCTGTAGATTCCTGAGCATCAGTTATAAATTAGGTTATGTCTTCAGTGTGGCGTGTTACTTGACAATGCTGATCTGTTTTTTGGACTATGTTCGCATTTATTTACATTCTGATATTATATATATATATCTTTTATTTCATTGTCTTTGGCTTTTATTGGCTTCAACGGTGTCATTTGAGAGAGGAGGTTAATTTACGTCGGACAGTTTTCTAATTGAAGTTAGCTATAGATATTATTCCAAACCCTCATTCTCTCTGTGGAGAGAAAGAGAAAAAAAAATAGTGAGCAGAGAAAGAGGTAGTGAAAGTTTCAGCAGAGTATATCCTAAGATTGGTGTGTTGATGGTTACACGAAACATAGATGCTTTAAAGTAGAAAATTATGGTACGTATGTTTTTTACAGAGGATTCTTAGCGTGTTTGTTAGTGTGTGCTATATATATAGTCGAGCTTGTTTTGTGTCAATGATGGTGTGTGTCTAGGACTAATGGACTTAACAAAATGATGATACGTGTTAAATTTCCTAGGCATATAACTTTCCTGCACCTTTATCTGAAGGTAGTGGTACAGCAGTCCAAGTCTGCTGGGCAGCTTGCGGGGTCATGGGAGTGGAAGCAGTCGGATAACACAGTGAACAGGTCCTCGGACCGTAACCTAGCTGCTCCTCGTTGAAATCGACATCGCTTGGAGACAGGTATGAGGTGCTTCACTCAGATCTGCAATCGCGAAGTGGATTCCTCTCTATGTTCTTAAAAATCTCATGTTGCTTCCTTATTTACAGTTGTTTTATTTTTATGAGCCGTGGAACAAACCCACCGGCGTTCACCCATGTTTGATGTTCTATTCGACATTGGAGCGTTGAATAGCTGAAGGTTGAGCGGTTGTGTAATACAAGGTCAGCCCACGGTGTAGCAGGAGCAGATACTCCATCAACAAATACCAGCATGAGAGAAAGTAGCAGTGTGTCCAACGTGGAGACCTGAAACCAGGAGGTCATAATTATCGCTGTTTTAAGGGGTGTTCTTTATCTAGTTGTCTCAGGGAACGCTTCTACCCTGTCTACCGTTGTCCAATCTGTTTGTTGTTTTTATCGGTCTGTTTGCTAAATTTTATTGTAGGAACCTCCTTAACAGGGGGAGATCACCCACCGCTCTACGCGTGTTGCAAATGTCGAGAGTAGCGAAGAAGTTCAACGAGATTGTGACTCAAATTTCGCTGTTAGTCTGTGACGTACCAGCCACCGCAGTCATCGCGTCAAACAACTCACCCTGAACTGTACCCGTAATGTAGTTGTTACATGACCTGTAACTGTCGTCACTGTTACTCCCGACGTGTACTGTAATGTAGTTGTTACTCACATGAACTGTACTCTAATGACTGTATGCCACTGTACAACCCTGGGTGACATCGTTGTTGTTTACAGAGGAACAAAACATTTCGCTTGCAGCTGACAACAACGCGGTGATGCTACGACGGCTACGCATGCGTGAACGATCCTCTAAGTCACAAGCTTGTTCAACATACTGCGACTCACCACTTACAGCGTGTCATCAAAGCCGTTACAATATGAAGGTTAAAGCCTGACTTTCTATTGTCATTATTATTATATTTTTTTTTTGGTATTGTACCTGTGGCTTCTGTTTTCAAGTCAAAATAGCTTAAAGGAAATGCAGAAAATTATTGAACCCTCGACTCAATAAACCCACACGACACACACATCTTATATTCGATCGATGTATAGTATATATACATAAAGTATAGTAGGTGTACATCTGGCATTCTTATGTTGATATTCGTTTGTGTATGTAGCTTCTGTTTAAAGCCAAGCAGTACAAAGTGAAAATAAGACTTTTGTTAAGCATATATGTATATATAGAGGTATACACAGGCATGAACTGAATGTAGTTAACCACATGTAGGAGATTAATGAAGTATGTAATGATCCAAGGTCAGATGATATGAAGGTGGACTTAAAAAAGCCAGAGATTGACAATGCACCACATAACACAAACATAAAATAGAGATACTGATCATTTATGCTAGAAAAAGTATGAAAATTTTCGTTCAATTTTTTTTCACAAAATATTTAAATCTTGTTTCTTTATTAATTTTTTTATTTACCTTTTATACATTCTTGTGCTACATAAGGGATTATCTGAACATCCTGACGACGTTCTAAGCGTTATGGCATAATACATTAAGAAAATTCCAAATTTAGTAAAATTCTTTTAAAAAAAAAACAATCCCACCATAGTAAAAGTGAGAATGCACTCAGTAAATATTTATAGAAAATACTCTTACACCTTAGAAGTAGCTTCTGGTGATCATAAAAAGTAAACAAAAGTTTAACTTACGTTTCACAGTAGTGGTTGCGTGCTTTAGACTAAAAACTCCATTATCTCCATCTTTCTCATTAAAAAATTCATCAGGAATGACAAACAACTTATTCTATAAATAGAAAGTTTCAGTTTCAGACTTCAAATATTTCTCGACTTAGTAGCGAAAAGAAAAGCCGCTCTCAACCTACGTGATGTCGAAAAGGAAGAAAGACACGCGATCCTTTGTCTCATCTTTCTCTTTGTTTTACTGAAATAATTTGTAAAGTTTTTTGAATTTGAGTACAATTATATTAATTATAAACCATCTTTAAATACCGCTCAAGCAATCAAATAACTTTTAGTGGAAAGTTCTAAAATAAACTGTGTGACATTTTGTAGTGAAAAGGTTCGGTGTCAAATTTCGAAATCGAGAGTCAAATAGTGAGTTTACACATTTAGAGTTAACGTATGGAGAGAAAGTTAAGGTAAGTACATTCATAGTGAGTGATGTGCAGTTCGTACAGATAACAGATCACAAATCCTGTTGTGAGTTTCAATTAACGATCGCTTCTCAATCATGAACGCTGTAGCATCCAAACACTTAACCTTTAACCCAGGAGTGAGAAAACAAGATATTACACGATGACAGACTAAATCGCTGATTGGGCTAAGAATATAAAATATTCAATCACATAGTGGGAAGAAATTCTAAAATAAATAAAACAATCATATTTTATCAAGTGTCAATGGTCAATATGGATGAAGTGGACGAAGATTAAACAGCAATTATTCTGACAACACCACCAGAGTCAATCTCTTGTTACGCATTCCTTTCTTGAACTGTTTATATGTAATTATCGCAAACTCAGCTAGGATCCCAGAAGCCAATCTCAGCTCACCAATTTTCTCTCTCTGTCATGAGTGAATCTCTCGTTCTCTTCCCTTCTATCTATCGTAGTGGTGTCGTTGTGCAGAAGGTTTGGAGGAGTAAGTGGAGGTGAACGTTGATGATTTTCTTCTCTTCACAGGTTATGTAGAACTTCAGTCTGTCACGAGAGGTTGTCTGCCAACATCAGCCACATCGTCGGAAGTCTGTGGTGACACCGACAGACGGACATGTTTGCTGCAATGCAAGACCAACATGTGTAATGTCGAGTCCAACGCCGACCTCGCCAAGATATACATCAGCTCCAGCGGTAACCTGTCTAACTCTGTGCCAGCCACCATAGTTTTACAGCTCGTCACGTGCCTGAGTATCCTCTCAATCACTTTGATATGACAGAAACAACATCCTTAAAAGTGAACATGCATACGGACATGCAGACTGCTGATAAAGGCACAGTATGCAGTCGAAAAGAACGGGATTTACCAGTATTCACACACACACACCCGAAAGTGAACAAGCCACAACAGTATAAAGTTTACCTAGTATTAAATTAATCATTGTAATTATGTTAGAATCTTAGAATCATTGAATGATTAATGTATTGAACTCTGACTGTTTATTAAACACTTGGGAAAGAATGGTATTACACTGTATTGTCAACTGTGTGAATTTGCTTTTGAAAAAGTGATGGACAGCCCCCGGATGAGAACCATTTAGATGGTTTAGATAGCTGTCATGCTGTTAAGGCTCTTTGGTTTGTATGACTAAGAGCAACTCAAGCATAAGATAGCCAAACAGATCCTGTTAACAAAACTTTACAGTCACTGAGCCAAGAGACGATCATGTTTAAATGTTGTCTCGGTCAAATCACCTGTTGTTGTTACATATTGTACACGCTGAACATTTACATTTATTTTTGCATTATGTCTGAGCAAAACATGACGAGAGAGAAATAAATGACATGCGATGATTTCTGGAGTTAATGAGAGAAAAAAAAGTCAATGACTTCAGCGAGAAAGACAGTTGTGTCGGTTTCTTGTGATGATCAATGCTTATCTCACTTCCTTCGACATGTTGTAAGTGACTCACTCACATCTCACTGTTTAGTGTCTCATAGTTTACACAATCTTCGAAATGCATAAAATAACACATACCATAATTTCACGATTCGGTTGTTTTGCTGTTGTTATTTGTCGTGTTTGTGAAGGAAAGGATTTTAAATATAAATCTGTTCAACTCTGCAGATAATGTTTGAAGGAAGACTAAGAACTAAGTCCTTTGAGGCCGTTGTTATGAAGCAAGAGTTAATCAGTTCCCCAGGGTAAAATGAGGAACTCAAGGAGACACGTCTTGTTTCCGAAGTTATAAAGCGGTGTCCAGTCCTAGAGGACACTATTTCATTCTCTTTACATCAGAGCTCCATGGCCTCCTCTTAATAACTACGGATTTAGGGTAAAACAACATCTACGGGGTTTGGACACCACTTCATTAACTTCGGAAACAAGACATTTATCCTTCTATTAAAGAGACTCTCTTTGCTTCAAATCTCGGTTTTGTCCGAGGGCAACGACTTACCGTGGCTTTATAACTTCTGCTCAAGGAACTGAATCGTATTTTACTGTTGTTAGTGGTCAGCTTCTGTTATGTAAAGGGAGTGAACTCATGGCCTCGCCAGACCTGAGTAGACCTGCTGGTAAGTTGTTCCCCTTTGAAGACATGAAGTTAGCAGTCGAGTACACGATATATGGCGATCTCTTTATCCCATTAACTCACTACAGGCACATTAGTTATGCGTCTTAGTTTACATATAATGTAAATATAATATTACGGCAGTAAAATCTTTCAAAAAACGCGGCAGTTTGTTTGTTTTTTGTTTGTTTGTTTATTGTTGCCTTTTATTGGTGTCACAAATTTCGGAGCTCAACCACCACCACAAACCACATACACAGCTTTTCATTTCGAGGTTAGTGTCGAGGTGAAGGTCCCAAAAGTAAATAGGTCCGTTGAATAAGCCCCGGTAATTATATATGCAGGAGTGCAAAGGTTATTGTTGGCTAACAATAGAACACACGAGGCCTGAAGACGACATGATCAAGGTGTGACCGCTCACTTCATCGAAGATCGTCAGGCTGTTCACGTCTCCCCCTGTAGCCAGCATGTCGCCGACCTGTGGGGTGTGTTGTGTGTTCGTCTGCTTCACGGTCCTGTGCTTTCTACCGTCAGCAGGTGAGTGAGAGCAGAAAGCGTGACGGCGAGTGTGGTGTACCTGTTGATGCTGTCGTTGTGACTCTCCGCCAAGTCACATTCCTTTTGGTGTTCAAACCGTCGGTCGTGTGAAAGGAAACTTTTTTTTTTTCTGTGTCTCACTTCAGTCTTTCTACGTTGTCTGTATTTATATTTACATGAGTATTTGTGTGTAGATGTGTTTGTCACTGACTCTCAGATGCTCGCTCAACATTCACGCAGTCAGGCGATCAACTCCAGTTATCTAATTAACAATGAACAGCTCTAATGATCAGCCATACTAATAGGAGGTTTCTTTTTATGAGTGAATCGACCGATATATAATATTATATATCTTTCACATTACAGTCTTGTTACTCTTGGGACATCGTTTTAGCCTCATTTGAATGTGTTCCGGTTCTTTATCTCTACATCATATATATCCCTGCAGTTACAAAACAGGAAGAAGAGGGTGTGGTCTTTCCCCCAAGAGGCAGCGCCGATTCGTTTTCAATGTCTGTAGTAAAAATGTATATGTTTAGATAATGTGTTCTGTAGATTCCTGGAGCATCAGTTACTAAAATTAAGAGTATCGTCTCAAGTGTAGGCAGTGTTAACATTGACAATGCCGAATCCTTGTATTCTTTGGACTATGTTCGTAGTTATTTACAAATGTGTAAAAAAAAAATATATATATATAGTCACTCTATCTTCAATTAGCCTTTGGCTTTAATTAGGCTTCGACGGCTTCATTTGAGCGGATGGAAGTGTTAATTTAACGATCGGACAGTTTTCGTAATATCTGAAAGTAGCGAAGCATATCACCACACACTACTATGTGCCTCATCTGTGTGTGTGTGAGAGAGAGAGAGAGAAAAAAAATGAGTGAGACAGAGAAAGAGGGATAGTGAAAGAACTTTCATGAAGAATTATTTCCTAGGATATGTGGTGGGATGGTTAACACGAAACACTAGACTAGTGGTTCTTAACCGGGGTTCTATCGAACCCCAGGGGTTCGGTGAGTCGGTCTCAGAGGTTCGGTGGAGCCTCCGCCACGGAGGTCAAGACACACCCGCAATTCGTGATGACACTAAAGAAGGGTTCGGTGAATGTGCATAGAAAACTTGTGGTTCGGTACCTCAAAAAAGGTTAAGAACCACTGCACTAGACTCTTATAAAGTAAGAAAATATATTGAGTACGTATCACGTTTTGTTACAAGAAGGGACTTCTAAGCCGGATACATGGTTTCGTATGTGCTATATATATATCAGCGTTGTTTTGTGTTAAAAAAATGAAGGGTAGGTGTAGTCTAGGGACCTAAATGGCACTAAACATAAATAGTTGATCGAGTCTTGACCTTTCCGTGAGCCTATATAACTCTTTCCATCAGCCACCTTTATCTGAGGTGGTACAGCAGGTCCCCATGTCTGCTGGACAGCTGCGTGGTTGGGAGTGGAAGGCAATAACAATAACAATAACAATAACAATAACAATAACAATAACAATAACAATAACAATAACAATAACAACCAACTTTATTAGTCCCAATGGGCAATTTAAAAGCCAGTCGATCAGCACAAAGTCTGAACAGGTCTCGGACCAGTAACCTAGCTGTTCCTCAGTTGAAAACTTGACCATCCGCTTGCAGAACAGGTTGCTGGGGGCTTCACTCAGATTCAGCACTAGCGGCATGTCATGTTCTTACATGTTCTTAAAAATCTCATTTTGCTTCCTTATTACAGTTTTATGTTTTATGAGCCGTGGAAAACAAACCCTACCCGGCGTTCACTCATTTTCTCCTGCTTGTCTATCCAACATTGGAGAGTTGATGGCTAAAAGGTTGAGCGGTTAGTGTAATATCAAGTCAGTCACAGTGTACAGTAGCAGGCACTATCAACAAATACCACACGCAGAGAAAGTACAGTATGTCCAACGTGAGACCTGAACCTAGGAGACCATAATTATCGCTGTTTTGCTGTTCTTATCCAGTGTGCTCAGGGAATGCTTCTACCTCTGTCTACCTGTTTGTCAATCTGTTTGTTGTCTGTTTATCGGTCTGCTTTTTCTAAAAATATTTATTGTACGAAGCCCTAAGCGTGTATGCAACCGCGAGAGTAGCGAAGAAAGTTCACGAGATTGTGACGTCAGAGATCCTCGCTGTTATGTCTGTGACGTACAAGCCACCGCAGTCATCGCGTCTATACAACTCACCCTGAACTGTACTGTGTGTATAGTTAATTGTTACTCACTTCAACTGTGAACTGTACTGTATGTCACTGTTACTCACCATGAACCGTACATCATTGTTGTTTACAGAGGCGCAAACCAAATGTGTCGCTTGCAGCTACCAGATGGCCGGTGATGGCACGACGGACTACGCATGCGTGAACGATTCTCTACGTCACACGCATAGTACGAACATCACCTGCAATTTTACCACACACAGCTGTGTCATCAAAGCCGTCTATCGATATGAAGGTTTAAAGTCTGACTTTCTTTATTCATCTTTTTTTTTTATGGATTGTGGCTTCTGTTTCAAGTCAAAATAGCTTAAAGGAAAAGGACAGTAAAATTATTGAACTCAAACACACACACACACACACACACACACACACACACACACACACACACACACACACACACACACACACACACACACACACACACACACACACACACACACACACACACACATCTTTATTTCGATCGATTTATTTATATATATATATACAGTACATAGGTGTACATCCTGGTATTCTTATGTTATTATTTTTGTGTATTGTAGCTTCTGTTTAAAGCCAAGCAGCACAAAGTGAAATAAGATTTTTATTAACCTCTTGAGTACAATAAAATAAATTTTAAATCATCTTTAAATACCCCTGAAGCAATCAAATAACTTTTAGTGGAAAGTTTTAAAATAAACTGTGTGACATTTTGTAGTGAGAATGGTTCGGTGTCAAATTTTTGACATCGACAGTCAAATAGGGAGTTTACATATTTAGAGTTAACATTAACATTCAAAGTGAGTGATGTGAAGTTCGTATAGATAACAGATCACAAATCCTGTTGTGAATGTCAATTAACGATCCTTCTCAACCCTGAACGCTGTAGCATCCAAACACTTAACCTTTAACCCAGGGGTGAGAAAACAAGATATTACACGATGACAGAGTAAATCGCTGATTGGGCTAAGAATATAAAATATTCAATCACATAGTGGGAAGACATTCTAAAATAAATAAAACAATTATATTTTATTAATAGCGTCACCGGTCAATATGATGAAGGTAGTGGACGAAGATTAAACAGAAATCGTTCTGACAACACCACCAGAGTCAATCTCTCGTCACGCATTCCTTTCTTTAACTGTTTATATGTAATTATCGCAAACAACTCAGCTGGGATCCTAGAAGCCAATCTCAGCTCACCAGTTTTCTCTCTCTGTCATGAGTGAATCTCTCGTTCTCTTCCCTTCTGTCTATCGTAGTGGTGTCGTTGTGCAGAAGGTTTGAAGGAGTAAGTGGAGGAGAACGTTGATGATTTTATTCTCTTCACAGGTTATCAAGAACTTCAGTCTGTCACGAGAAGCTGTCTGCCAGCATCAGCCACATCGTCGGAAGTCTGTGGTTACACCGACAGACGGACATGTTTGCTGGAATGCAAGACCAACATGTGTAATGCCGAGTCTAACGCCGACCTCGCCAAGATATACATCAGCTCCAGCGGTAACCTGTCTAACTCTGTGCTCGTCACGTGCCTGAGTATCCTATCACTCTAAACTGGACTGTATGTCACTGTTACTCACATGAACTGTACTGTATGTCACTGTTAATTACCTTGGTTTGTACATCGTTGTTGTTTTACAGAGGCACAAAACAAATGTGTCGCTTGCAGCTACAACTTCGCCGGTGACGGCACGGTGGACTACGCATGCGTGAACGATTCTATACGTCACACGACTAGTTCGAATATCACCTGCGACTTCACCACACACAGCTGTGTCATCAAAGCCGTCTATCGATATGAAGGTTTAAAGACTGACTTTCTTTTATCATAATTTTTATTTTTGTATTGTTGCTTCTGTTTCAAGTCAAAATAGCACAAACGACAGTAAAATTATTGAACACGCACACACACATCTTTATTTCGATCGATTTATATATATATACACAGTCTATAGGTGTACACCTGGCATTCTTGTGTTTTTATTTTTGTGTATTGTAGCTTCTGTTTAAAGCCAAGCAGCACAAAGTGAAATAAGATTTTTATTAAGCATATTTGTATATATAGATATACACACAGACATGAACTGAATGTAGCTATCCACATGTGGAAGATTAATGAAGTATGTAATTATTTCAAGTTGAGATGATATGAAAGTGACTTTAAAAAGCCAGAGTTTGACAATGCACTCATAAACAAACAATAAAATAGAGATACTATCATTTATCTAAAAAAAAGTATAAAAATTTTCATTCAATTTCTTTTCACAAAATATTTAAATCTTCTTTCTTTATTAATTTTTTTATTTACCCTCTATACATTCTTGTTCTGCATAAGGGATTATCTGAAAATTCTGACGACACTATAATCATTATGACACAATACACTAACAATGTGGTGTCGTTGTGTAGAAGGTTTGGAGGAGTAAGTGGAGGAGAACGTTGATGATTTTCTCCTCTTCACAGGTTATCAAGAACTTCAGTCTGTCACGAGAGACTGTCTGCCAACATCAGCCACATCGTTGGAAGTCTGTGGTTACACCGACAGACGGACATGTTTGTTGGAATGCAAGACCCACATGTGTAATGCCGAGTCCAACGCCGACCTCGCCAAGATATACATCAGCTCCAGCGGTAACTTGTCTAACTCTGTGCTCGTCACGTGCCTGAGTATCCTCTCACTCTAACTTGGACTGTATGCCACTGTTACTCATATGAACTTTACTGTATGTAGTTGCTACATGAACTGTACTGTATGTCACTGTTACTCACCATGAACTGTACATCGTTGTTGTTTACAGAGGCACAAAACAAATGTGTGGCTTGCACCTACCAGATGGCCGGTGATGGCACGGTGGACTACGCATGCGTGAACGATCCTCTAAGTCACAAGCTTAGTTCGAACATCACTTGTGACTTCACCACACACAGCTGTGTCATCAAAGCCGTCTATCGATATGAAGGTTTAAAGCCTGACTTTCTTTATTCACCATTTTTTTTTTGCACTGTGGCTTCTGTTTCAAGTCAAAATAGCTGTAAGGAAAAGGACAGTAAAATTATTGAATTCTCACACAGACTCACATCTTTATTCCGATCGATTTATTTATATATACAATATTTAGGTGTACGTCCTGGTATTGTTATGTTATTATTTTTGTGTATTGTAGCTTCTGTTTAAAGACAAGCAGCACAATGGGAAATAAGATTTTTATTAAGCATATTTGTATATATAGATATACACACAGACATGAACTGATGGTAGCTAACCACATGTGGGAGATTAATGAAGTATGTAATTATTCCAAGTTCAGATGATATGAAGGTGACTTGAAAGAGCCCGAGTTTGACAATGCACTAATAAACAAACAATAAAATAGAGATACTATCATTTATCTAAAAAAAAGTATAAACATTTTCATTCAATTTCTTTTCACAAAATATTTAAATCTTCTTTCTTTATTAATTTTTTTATTTACCCTCTATACATTCTTGTTCTGCATAAGGGATTATCTGAAAGTCCTGACGACACTCTAAGCATTATGAGACAATACACTAAGAAAATGTGGTGTCGTTGTGTAGAAGGTTTGGAGGAGTAAGTGGAGGAGAACGTTGATGATTTTCTCCGCTTCACAGGTTATCAATACCTTCAGTCTGTCACGAGAGGCTGTCTGCCAACATCAGCCACATCGTCGGAAGTCTGTGGTAACACCGACAGACGGACATGTTTGCTGGAATGCAAGACCAACATGTGTAATGCCGAGTCCAACGCCGACCTCGCCAAGATATACATCAGATCCAGCGGTAACCTGTCTAACTCTGTGCTCGTCACGTGCCTGAGTATCCTCTCACTCTAAATTGGACTGTATGCCACTGTTACTCACATGAACTGTACTGTATGTAGTTGTTACATGAACAGTAGTGTATGTCACTGTTACTCACCATGAACTGTACATCGTTGTTGTTTACAGAGGCACAAAACAAATGTGTCGCTTGCAGCTACCAGATGGCCGGTGATGGCACGGTGGACTACGCATGCGTGAACGATCCTCTAAGTCACAAGCTTAGTTCGAACATCACCTGCGACTTCACCACTTACAGCTGTGTCACCAAAGCCGTCTATCGATATGAAGGTTTAAAGCCTGACTTTCTTTTATCATTATTTTTTATTTATTTTTTTTTTTGTGTATTGTGGCTTCTGTTTCAAGTCAAAATAGCTGTAAGGAAAAGGACAGTAAAATTATTGAACTCAAACACACACACACACACACACATCTTTATTTCGATCGATTTATATATATTTATATATACAGTATATAAGTGTATATCCTGTGGAGAGTGTGTATATCCTGTGGAGGAGAACGTTGATGATTTTCTCCTATTCACAGGTTATGTAGAACTTCAGTCTGTCACGAGAGACTGTCTGCCACCATCAGCCACATCGTCGGAAGTCTGTGGTTACACCGACAGACGGACATGTTTGCTGGAATGCAAGACCAACATGTGTAATGTCGAGTCCAACGCCGACCTCGCCAAGATATACATCAGCTCCAGCGATAACCTGTCTAACTCTGTGCCAGCCATGACCATAGTTTTACAGCTCGTCTCGTGCCTGAGTATCCTCTCAATCACTTTGATATGACAGAAACAACATCCTTAAAGGTGAACATGCATACGGACATGCAGACTGCTGATAAGAGCAACTCAAGCCAAATAGCTCCTGTTAACAAAACTTATAGTCAGTGAGCCAATATCCAAGTAAATGTTGTCTCGGTCAAATCACCTGTTGTTGTTATACATTGTACACGCTGAACATTTACATTTATTTTTGCATTATGTCTGAGCAAAACATGACGAGAGAGAAATAAATGACATGCGATTGTTTCTGGACTTAATAAGAGAAAAAAGTCAATGACTTCAGCGAGAGAGACAGTTGTGTCGGTTTCTTGTGACGATCAATGCTTATCTCACTTCCTCGGACATGTTGTAAGTGACTCACTCACATCTCACTGTTTAGTGTCTCTTATAGTTTACACAATCTTAGAAATGAATGAAATAACACATACCATAATTTCAAGGTTCAGTTGTTTTGCTGTTGTTATTTGTCGTGTTTGTGAAGAAAGGGATTTTAAAAATAAATCTGTTCAACTCTGCAGATAATGTTTGAAGGAAGACTGAGAACTAAGTCCTTTGAGTTTGTTGTTATGAAGCAAGAGTTAATCGGTTCCCCACGGTAAAATGAGGAACTCAAGGAGATGCGTCTTGTTTTCGAAGTTATAGAGCGGTGTATACAGTAGTCCTAGCGGACACTATTTCATGTCTATTTACATCCGAGCTCCAGCCTCCTCTTAATAACTACGGATTTAGGGTAAAACAACATCAACTGGGTCTGGACACCACTTATTTAACTTCGGAAACAAGACATTTGTCTTTCTATTAAAGAGACTTTCTTTGCTTCAAATCTCGGTTTTGTCCGAGGGCAACGACTTACCGTGACTTTATAACTACTGCTCGAGGAACTGAATCGTATTTACTGCGTGGTTAGTAGTCAGCTACTTTAATGCAAAGGGAGCGAACTCATGGCCTCACCAGACCCGAGTAGACCTGCTGGTAAGTTGTTCCCCTTTGAAGACGTGAAGTTAGCAGTCGGGTGTTTGTGAAAGAGAACAAATATCATTAACCGAGTTCTTCGAGTTGTAAACAACGATTAAGCTGTCTGTTAATTTTAAGACAATATATTGTGGGTCAATGCCTATGGATGAGCAAGCAGTGATTCGACCACTGAAGACACAATTATGTAAAAAATATACACGAATGGTTGAAAAATATATTTATGAAGAATCAAGTGTTTCCGGTGCTTATTAGAGGATTTCGTCGTTGTAAGAACGTCATATATTGTTTATTATCATTGTCAAATAGCGACCTTACTATGGTTACAACGTGAATAATGATAGGAATTAATGACCTGCTTAATATTCTGATGATATGGTCGTCATATACACGGTCCGTCCTTGACCCAAAAGCCGTTGTGCGGTTCATGACTGTATTACGCAGGCTGCAAACATTACCTGGGGATCTAGCGCCCCCTACCTATCACTGGGTTGATGAATGTCCTAGAGCTATGGCAAGTGACCTGAGAGACTGCTCGTCATGTCTGTGTCCTTTTGAGTCTGCTCTAACAATGGCATTGTTGTTCTCATCCACGGGAGAGGCCCGAGAAAATTATGTTCTGAATAAGTGGCACTCGGGGTTTCAAGCTCTTCTTCACTGTCACTGAAAATTCCGCTACATCCTCGCCCTATGGTGTACATTACTCACACTGTTACGCCCTCCTTTGTCTCGTTACGCGCCATTGGAAACAAGGAAGTTTCTAGCTCTGACATTTAGGTACAGTGAGTAATGAATGTAGGAGAGTCGTAATAGCTTTTTGCGACAAACTAATCAAAATGAAGTTTCAGTCGGGAAGAAACAAAATGCAATGGTTCGTGTTAGGAAGGAGGAAGGGAGATAACTTGACAAGGATGGGTAGTCAAGGGCAAAGGAAAGAAGCAAGGAGATTATGACAATGAAGCAAAGTGCAAATGCTCAAAGGTACATTATGGGGAGATTAAAGATGTGCTTGTGAATATTTGTTTTTGATTATTTATTTCTGGCATCATCTGACTCCCACCCACCCACCCCCCCCCCAAAAAAAAAGAAAACAAACAAACAAACAAAAACAAAAAACAAACAAACAAACAAACAAACAAAAACAACACACTCAAACGCACACTAACCCACATGCCGATGGAGTGAGAGTGGAGAGAAGCGGGTAGCTGTTGGAAATGGGGCACCGGACTCCCTTAAAGGCTTGGGGAAAAACTAAAGCAGCAATGGCGAGATGAAATGGAGCATAAGAATGGCTGGCCAGGAGAAAGATGTTGTCTCTAACACCTCACTTCACCACCCACCCCACCCTGCACGAAGGAGAGCAAGTCAGTCCGCCACATGTGTCTACGCTATTGTCTCAGCCGTTATTATTAAGGCGGAGGGGTGTGCGTGTCATGTGTGTGTGTGGAAGAGTGCACGCCGGTGTGTATGCAAATGTGTGTGAAAGTGGTAGCGCGCGCGCGCGTGTGTGTCTGTACGTGCGTGCATCATGGGGTGCATGCTTTAATCTGTATTTGTCTGTAGGGTGTGTGGGTGATGGGGTGGGTGGAGTAATTGCGACCTTGTCGACTTTCGCTCATCTCGCGGAGCGGAACGTGGCGTGAAGCCTTTTCATCTTCCGCGTGCGCCAGTTCTACATATCTACTGTCCTAGCGCCGGTCTAAACTCTTTGCACCTTCCTTCACACCAGACGACTGCACAACGACACCCAGAGAAGGTGGTCGCCACCTCAGTCATCAGGCCTTCTCTTGGATACTTCAGAGATTGTGCGACCATTCTGAGAACACAAAAGAAGCAAATTAGAGAAAAAAAAGTCCTCATCCTAAAAGCGATAAATTTCCAGAGAGGATTCTTGTGTCTTGTGTAATTGGACTTCTGTGCGAATGTCCAGTAAATCAGAATACACGTTGCATTGTGTAAGCTAAAGGACTCGGATGGATACATCATTAAGACAGCGCATGAAGAAACATCTGGACGGAAACAAAGTGCAGAATGTGCTACACTCTATGAAGAGATAATTATATTTACCAGATAATACGATTTCTCCTTGAAAATTAACAGGAAATAAACTACTGGAGAACATTACTCTCTGTTAATATCATCCCAACAGAAATTAGATGGGCGACAATGGTAAAAAAGTGAATAGCTGCAAAATATTACTGAAAAAGTTCAGCTGGACTGAAGCGTTACTAAAAGGTTGAAAGTTGTTTTATTGAAATGTGTTTGTACTAAACTCAAAGCAAGAGAAACCTTACTGACATACAAGAGATACCTTATCAGCGCAGTAAGTTACTAAGTGGAAGTAATATGTAGAAAGAGGAAACTATCAGGCTGAATGTGGAAACATTGAGATTTATTGAATGAAAAAACCTCAGTTGAGAGGCGTTAAGAAACACGTGTGGATGAAAGATGGACAGCCACAGGTAGAAGGAAGGTTGGCGGGAAAAGGGGGGATAATTGTCAACTGCAGGAAGGTGACTATATAAGGAGGGTCAACAGTTCTACTGTGGTGCAATTGTGTATACAGCTACCATGTCTTCTTTAATCTACTTCAGGGATTTATTGGTGACAGCAATTTTTATCCTGGGAATTTCTTTGAACGCAGGTAAGTCGTAGAGTTGTTACCGTTTTGCAAAGAAATTTGTAATTATGTAATTAGTGCATTTAGTGCACGCACGTATTCACAAACGTTTATACGTCCGCACACACCAAGGCACGCATACACACACAAATCTGCGAACACACATACACAGGTATGCTTGTAATTAAACGCACAAACGGAAACACTTAATGCTTACCATCTATTTGGTTGTCAGTTCATGGTAAATTACATTCTCTTAAAGTCTAATGTGTGATAAAAATAGCACACATATCCGCCATTTCCGTGTCCAGTGCATAACGACATATTCACAAATCTTCTTTCTTGTCAACACAGACAATTAGTCTTATTTTCTTACCACACCCACCGCCTACAGTTAGATAAGAGCTGCAATAATCTGAAAGAGTAATAAAGGACCAAAATGACAATGTATTGAAGTTGGGACAAGCATGCTTTGACAAATACTCACATCGTTCTATTCTCAGTCAAGTCATCTGCTTAACATGTCACATGGCATACATAATACATAAACATCAAACAGGTCATAGTCAAACCTGTAACAAACAGCCTCATGAATCCTTAGGGTCGACAATATCAAACTTCAGTTTCAGTGTCAGTGCTGTACATTGTAGGAAGCAGTCAATATTTCAAATTTATATATTATATAAATATTATATATATATACTTTTCGGAATTTTTATGTTCTTATATAAATTAATTTTCAAGTCCGTGCAAATTAGATTTCACCAATGCTTTTAGCCTACAGTACTCTATATGTCATAGGGTAGAACATCTCAGGATAGCTCTCACCACTTCGAACTGACGGTTGTCCTCCAAGAAGAAGGCTGCTCTGTTTGTTGTTTTACAACTGAATTAGGTCTTAATGGAATGATACAAGCATGTCTTGATTGACTTATACCGGCCTCCATCACTCCTCGCTGTCTCGCCTGTAGTATCCAGTGGTGTCAATTATCTCAACATTCACCAACACCGTACAAACTCTATTTACAAAGGCCACTTACATGTCATTGAGGATACTCGAACTCGTAATGCATTCAGCATAGAGCATAATTATACCCTCCTGGCACTATCTTCACACATATAGAAACTATTGTACTCTATTGACAAATGCTGTGGGGGTCACTTCACACCTAAATGTTTCCCACAGTTGATAACAGGAGTATTATAATAAACCCACTTGTGCCGACACAACCAAGTGTAAAGCAAAAATATGAAAAGAACCTAAAAGGAATGAAGTACAGGAGCGGAAGGAAAGACCTCAAGAAGAAAGATGCAATTGTTGTAAGAACGTGATCCAGTAAGTAAAATGAGAAACTTCTCTCCATCCGAGGTCCGGGATGTAGACTGACAGATAACTATGGCGTGACAGCATGGTGCAGTGGTTCCCTCCATTATTAGTCATTCCCTCTTGACATCTGGTGACATACTTTACACGACATCCCAAATAGATGATGAAGTGGGAGTGAGAAAGCGGTCAGAAACTTTCATGATTCTTCCTCACTTTCACATGCATTCATGCTTAATTGTATTTATCTCTTGAACTTCGACTGTGGATTTTTACCTGGAAATTCTTTGTCTTAAAAGTGTTGTACTGTTGAGCCCGAGACTTGTTAAACACTCTACTCCCGTCGAGACATGTTCTCACCGCAGTCTATTCACAGACGAGACGTTGACTTTTTTTTGACAGCAGCCATTTTTCCCTTGTGTTTTGGCCTTAAAAAAAAACAATTTCATTTACAAATAAAGTACTGGGTGTGGTGAACCCTGTTGTCTTGTCGGATTGTCTTGAGAGGTCTACACGGGACTCGTGTATAATAAAACTGACAGTTTTATTACCCGAACATGCAAATCCAAACTAAAAGGCGCAGCACACTCAGAGATTGCACCAGAACTTACACGAAACTAACTTCGTAGTTTGTCAGAAAGCAAGGTTCTTTTCAAATCATTTTTGGCAGATGATGAACTTTAAATAGAATTTTTGAAATTAAAATTTTTAATCTGATGCTTTTTCGTGCCTTCGCAAACCTATGAAATAGTAAGATTTTTTTTCTCCAGAAATTAAGGTTTCTGCACGTGTGTGAAGGAACATATCCATAAATCATCATACATACGTACATCTAGAAACTCATTACAAAGGTATTAAGGCTCAGTTTATGAAAACGTTTTTTGAACTTTAATAACCTGTTCCCAACTTTCCTTATGTCCATAACTGTTAATTCTGGTTATAACCTTCACTGTAGTGTTACTGCTGACATTTGATTCTGATCGCATTGCAGCAATATTCTATTCTAACCTTATGTGATGACACTGAGCTTGACCTGTCTGGCTGTGACGAGGGTGTGATACAAAAATTTATCTCACTACGCTAAATCTGACCCAGACCTTTCCGATTTTATTTCTTGAACCGACTCTTCGCTCAGTGACATTGATTTTCATATATCCTAGCACGTGTCACAATTTCTATAAACACATAATGAATAGCTTATTTGAAACCTCTCTGAAAAATAACAAAATATAATTAGAAATAAAACTGCTCACAGACAGAACCACTTTTGAGAGAACATTTGACTGAGAGTGAGCAAAGCTCACACATCTGTTCACAACTGGTTACATAATCTGTCTTTCGTAAGTAAATCATTGTTTTACTTTTCTTTCCTCTCTCTCTGTGACGCCCATCCCTCCACACACACACACAATATGCATGAATAAATTTAGGGCTATTTATTGTCTTGCTGTGCCACTTTGAAGATGGTGCTGACGACGGGCGTTAACCTTCTTTACCGTGTGATATAAAGTTTCCTGTGCTGTTACCGAATTCCAGCACGTCCCCCTCGCCATAACACTCCTCTGTGTCGGAGGCGAAAATCGTGAGGCATGACACAACTGTGGTCTGGTTAGTTGGACTAAACAGGTGTTTCAACATTCGCACTGCAGAGGGAAACTATTTTGTGAATGTAGGTTTATTTCTTCGTTTTTCTACAAGCTTGCCAAATTCATCCCTCTACAAGCTTGCTAAATGGAGGGACTTAAGACTTCACACCCTCTCCCTCCTTAACCCACGACACGCTTGCGCACGTAGGCAAGTCATACCAACAGCGATACCACACACCCACACCACCATTTTCACAGATTCATGCAAGCGTACATCTAACACAAGCAAATGGGAAAGAACGAGGGAGAAGTCACAAACAAAAAAATTGACAAACAAAAGAAGTAACGAATGACCAAACAAAAAAAAAAAGAAAAAATCAACAACAAAAATAAATAAATAAAAGAAAAAGAAAAATGAAAAAAATCCAAAAAAACAAACCATAACAAAACAAACTCAAGCAACAAACCAAACAAACCAAGAAAAAGCCCATAATTAATGAACATCACAAACGTTCACAAAAATCTCGTTCTAACGATGACACATCATTTGATCCTGATCACTTATCGTAGACTCTGCTGATGTCTTCGTTGATTGAAGGTGGTAGTGGTGGTGAAAGAGAATGAGTTCAAGATATCTCAGCAATTTTTCCTTCTACTGTTTTCAGTGCAAGCTGCCTATAACTGCAACCGCCCAGGATCCAAATGCGCTCACGGCACGTGTGATTTCAAAAACGAGTGCACGTGCTTACGTGGATACACCGGTTTCATGTGTGACCTGGAAACATGTAAGCACTGTCACCCTATTTATCTTAATCTGCAGAGCATAATTTAGGCCCTTCAGTTGCCTTTTTAACATTGTACCTCTCTGCCCTTTATTGTGTTTAACCGCACAGATAATGCAGCCGTCCGTCTTTCCCTCTGTCCCTGTTGTATCTGTCTGCAGCTCGTCAGGCCTCAAGTTGTCCTGACAATGTCCCGTGCAAGTCAGGCCGATGTATCCAGGACACAAAAGGCACCATCACTGGCTGTCACTGCGATCATGATTACTATGGTGCCGCCTGCACAAAGCCCAGATGTAAGTGCCAGCAACTTAATTCAACAATGAACTGTCTGGAAGATGTATTGGTGAGGCAATGGCTGATCGGCAGGTTCATTCATTTCAGACCTTTAAGATATTTAGAACCCAGGAAACTGTTATCTATTCTGTTTGTTGTCTCTAAAACATTATTTTAGAGATTCAGTGGACAAGCTAAATACAATAACAAGACTTAAAAGCTATGTTTTTTGAAAAAAAATTAATGCCCCTCCCAAAAAAATTCATGCCCCTCCCCCAAAAAAGTTGTCGGACTGAGCATCCTCAAAGTTGGAATATTTCACTCGTGTTAATGACTTGTCCATCGTAGTCACATAGTTAGAATTACGACATCTTGAATTCTTCTCACCCTCGTGTCGATTATTTCAGATACACTAGAGTGCTTCTACGACCGGATGCTTATGGGCTTAAACCCAATAGGGTTCAAAGGTCATATCCGTTACATTGACAGACTCACGAGCTCCTCGTGTGACTTCAAGCCAATTTCAGAACTGAAGGCTGCTGGGATTGCTGATTTTGGTGGTGTCGATTGGGAAGGTTATGGTGGCATGGCTCTTCATAAGAAAGATCCATGTAGTGGGGATGCTACTTATTCTTCAACGGTGTGTTATAGTCTGTCAGACTGAGAAAAAAAAAGTACGCTGTAAACAAAGAAGATGAATTTCCAGAGTAGATGATTACGATGAAATTTCATGATAATGAATTTATTCGTGGGGAATCACTGCTGAATTTATCAATATCTTTTATGTTGGAAATTTATGAAAAGAAACTCACCAAGAATGTAACAAGAAACACTATATTTTTGTAAAGATGACTCGTGTACAAAATTCAGTTGAAAATGTCGGTAACGTTGCATAAGCTCCACGAATACTTTGTCTGCAGTGTATGATTTTTTCTTCTTGTTCTTTTTTTTTTAGTATTAAAAAGCATTATCTTTTATTAGTAGTAGTTGTATTAGAGGTAGCTGTATTAGCAGTATTCTATTAGCCGTAGTGTATTAGCAGTAGTTGTTTCATGTGCGCAAATTATGATTGACGATATGTTATATTTCCTGCGATGGTCACAGCATGGATTTGATGTGTACACCCGCAAACTGGTGGTGCAGTACTATGACCGGGTGTATGTCAACCTGGACGAGATCGTGACGATGATCTGTGCCGTGGAGAAGAACAACCCTGTCAATGTCATGAAGAGTGTCTTCACGGCGCCTCTCGAAGACGGGTGAGTTGCGTCCCTTTCGCTTACAACAAACAGACATTTTGCTTCTACTCTCTGGGACAACCCATTCTGATTCTTATTTTTTAAACTATAATAAGACCTATGCTCTCCATTATATCAATGACTCGTTTATCTATATTTTTGCTACTAGACAAGATAGGGACACGTTGTGGGTTAAATGCAATTGGGAGACGACCTCTTGAACTTACCTAACTATAAGTTTTCTCTGAATGTGGATAATACTTTTATGGTACCTAAAACGACAATGACAATAATGTGATCATCAATTAGATTAGTGGCTAAACGCTGTGCAATCATAGAAGGTATTAATGACAAACCGGTGCGTTGAAAACGACAGGTTCTTGGACAAACCCCAGGTACGAGGTGTGGGCAACCATTTTGTGTTCTCGCTGCATAAGTCTGCTGATGATGCTCAGATCACAGACGGCGAGACGCTGGGAGTCGGCGCTCTGGTCTTCCTGAAAGTAAAGATCAGAGAGCACAGCCGTAAGTCGACCACATTCAGATCGAATATTTTTGCTTCTTCCTCATTTTAATTTTTAGAAAAGTACCAGGAGACGAGATTTGGGAGTCAGGTGTGAAAATACATTATGCTTGAGCAAAATAGACAATAGTTCATGTTAGACCACATATTCTCGCGTTCTTTCATTCTAGCATTTTCTACGCTCATCATTGAAAGCTGTACTGCTGACGATGGGAACGGAACGAACCAGACTTCCTATACTTTCCACGAGCAAGGGTAAGCACGTTAAACATGGTACACCTCAATGATATCGATGAGCGTAGCCTATAACCTATAACCTATAGCCTATAACCTATAACCTACGAGTACAAGCGAACAAGTGAGCAGACGTGAAGACGCACAGCACCTTTGTCAGCTAACCATGTTTCAATGAACAATGATCTTTTCATGCATTTCTTGAGATGGTATACGCTTCTTTTCCGTGTTCACCACAGCTTATGATTTAATACCACTATTACTGAGCAGTTCGCAAAGGATTTCTTTTTAAATTGTCGTCGCAGACTTGATAAAAACTTTTGATTAGGCAAGATGCTTACATTATTCTTTATTTGGTATTCAAGAAGACTAATACACGCCGTTTTCTTGTTTGTTTAACAACAGGTGTCCAGTGGAACCAGTTGGACAGTGGATAATGAAACCCAATGCTAAAGAGTTTCAGCTTTACTTCAAAATTTTTCGGTTTGAAGCAACGAACCAGCTGAGAATCACGTGTGTTGTGAAAGGTTGTAGCAGCTGGGACTCGCCATCCTGCAGTATTGTGAGTATTTCACATTGAAAGAGTTTAATCTCTTCTACTAATTAACTGTCTTTCTTGTGGTAGAACGGATATTGAAACTGTGTTGGGCTATGAACATGTTTCTGAGTCTCTTACGTTCCGTCATGCTGATGCATCAGAATTAATAACACACTGCTTTATAACGGAGCTAGTAACATTTCTTTTGTATCTCAACACTGCTAATTACTTCTGGCTATTTTTCTAACAAGTCTTTCTCACTTACCTTAGAGCAGTTCTAGTCGATCTTTTTTAAAAGATTAGAAAGAGAATTTTAGAGCCAAGACATGTCGCCCACCTCGTACAACTGACACATATTTTGCACTAATGTAACTCTCTGAAAAGTGTGTCAGCCCCATATCTTTTATTAGGCGTCTTATATGTATTTACATATTCCTTGACACTAATGATTATGGACCTTAAGGGGCCAAGGGGCTTTATCTTTCACGAGCGTAATTAAAAAAGTTACACGACTGTTTGCTTTTTCTTTTGCCATGCTTATATGTTGAAGATTATTTTCTACAAACTAATCGGAATTTGAATAGCGTATCCTCTGAGTATCCCTTGTTTCAAGCAGTTTTGTGGAAATTTGACAAAATTGGCTGTTAATGTTTTATATCCTACACCATGTTAGAATGTTTTACACGTTTTTCCTTCTACAGAATACCCCGGTGAGCCTCATCTGACGAGATGGCTTGTGTTCGTGAGCCAATGACCATTATCTCAGTTTTATATATGTTAACCCCCCAGTAGCTGGAAAGTGAGGCTGTATGGAGACGCATGGAAAATGGTCCTTGTAATCTGATGGCCACGTCAAGCTTTAATGACAAAAATACTACTTCATTGCAGTAACACAAACTAGGTATTGTCAAACAGAAAACCTCTTACACTTCAACGGTTACAGTTTCATCTGATTGCTGTGTTATCATTTCATGAATGCAAGTGACTAGCATTATGTTATATCAGAAAAACTACCATGATTTTTTTTAACTTTGAGGACAAGACTCATCAAAGAGGTATCTATATAGTTTGTATTTTGTAATTACAGATATATAAAAATATAGTAATTTCATTTCCTAAATTTCATAATTGTTTTTCTTTGTTTATATCCTCATCCTCATCCCCCACCCCCACATGCTAGCAAGTTGAATTAGCTGCTCTTTTAGATTGATCATCCCAATAATTCTTATGCAATATTTGGTAACAATTGGAAATACTTTGTTAGTAATAAAATTCAGGGAGGAAAGGGGGTTAAGGTTTAAACTCTCCCCACTCTCGGTTTTCAGTCACATCCAAAACATTTGCATTCAAAGTTCTCTCTTGAATGCGCTATAACCCATGATTTTTTTTAATTTACAAAAGTTCATGAGAGCATGCACATTCGTAGTCGGCGTATTCACAGTGAACGGGCGGCTCTTGAAATAACAAAGAAACTAGACAGTACTTTGCGTGTGAATAAGGCACTTACAGTAAGAGGAGCTCCACTTCACGCCAACGACCTGCTATACACACGAAAAAAAGATCATGGGAGAAAACAAAAACAAACAAACAAAAATTACTGATAATGTCAGAAGTGTAAAAGTGAGCCTAATAAAATTAAGAAAGATTTAGAAAAGGAAATTTATTATTTTAAAAAAAGAAGCCTTAAAACGAAAACAATATTTAGTTTACATCTGACGGGCCTGTAGGTCTGACCTCAGCATGCAGCAATGCGTCTCCTTAGCCTCACTTGTCCACAGCAGCGTGCATGCAGCAGGGGTTGCAGCAGTTCCCGCTGGCGGCAGCTTGAGCAGTCTATATGGGTTTGGCTGCACGACATATGCAGTGATAAACCCATGGTGGGAGGGGGGCTACAGCTAGAACTGTGTAGTGTAGAAGCTAGTGTAGACTATTCCAGGCCGAGACCAACAGTATATCCTCCACATACATGTGTATGCAGTGTTGTGAAGCAGAACTGTTTTAATTTAAATTAACTGGGTGGCGTTTGATCGTGATACTGGTATACATCCAGATAATAGACTTTTATCCAGTTTCCAGGAAGATATCATTCTCGTAGGTCCTAAATGTGTCTCAGTTTGCATGTCATACTTCGCAAGCCGACTTCATTGTTTTAAATCCGGAAATGAATTGCAAACGGCAGACGCTAATACGTCTCCAATCTCATTAGATAGAACTTGAAAATTACAGATCATGAATAAGAGATAACAGCAAAAGTCTCATTACATTATTCGTGCAAGGAAAAAGAATGCCGAGAAGAATAAATAAACGGTAAATTTTAATTAAAATTAATTTTTTTTACAGTGAGAATAAATGGCTAAATAAAATGAGCCAATCAAAATGCATTAAAACATTCTGTGCTTTTTGCTTTGCGAAACAGGTAAAGCTACAGCTGCTAAGTGCTAATAATAAACCACTAAAAACCACAACTTTTCCTAAGGAAGTAATGTAATACCGAAACTGGACAAAAGTATAATGACACTCGTTGTATCTTTGTGTGTTAAGAGAGTGTGAGGAAGGAGGGAATTGGTGTCTGTGTGTTGGCGTGCCTGCGCGTTCTTGTGTGATGTGTGGATTCATGGATGTGTTGCATATGTATGAATATTCATGATGAAAAACGTGACCTATGTCCTCTTGGCTTGTTTGCCACATAGTTGCAACCTTTTGAACAGCACAAGACATATATTCAGAGGCGATTTTTTTTTTTTTTTACTTTTTAGTGAAAACACGCATTTCAAATTACTTTACGTGAATAATGAGCATGCAATGTGATTTGTGTTCATGTTAATTTTTTTTCCTTCTCTTTCATTTAGACCTACATATCCCAGATGTTAGTTAGCAAAGAAAGAATTAAGGACTGAATATCCAAGATTTACATTTTATGATAATACTGACAGCTGGCATTGGCAGTTGAAAACATGTTTTCTTTTGTTCTTGTTATTATGAGAAATTCTGCTTGTGTAAGACTTTAGAAAACTATTGTCTGTAAGGTTAGGTTAATTATGACATTTTATATTTCATGTCTTCCAATATGTTCAGTTGTTTTTCAGTGGTGCATTTGTTCTGTCCCGTGCATATGTACAGCTGTTTAATTGCTTATGCAGCTTGTTATGACTGGCTTGACACGCATCTCCAATGATTGTCAGAGATTCTGGACACCCAAGGTAAACGTTTGTACACTACTAGAGGGCCCTAGGACAAGCTGCAGTCTGTCTAATTTATGCATGTGCATGTGCTGTCACCTATGCATGTTGTGCATGTGTTGTGTAGCAATGGAATTTTTGTAGTCCCCTTTATCTTTCTCATATATGTACATATATACATAACTTATCTAACTTAAAATTTGATTTTAAAATACCATTTTCAATTTTTAACACATTGAACTAGATTGCCCACGGCACACTGACAATCGGAATTTACGATAATGTTTCGATTCTACTAATTACTAAGACAGTGCGTCGACTTATTCATTGTATGTCAGTGATAAGTTTGGTTGGGTACACTTTACTTAGTCCGCGTTTAGCAAAACAACCGCCATAACCAATATATATATATAAAAGAAAATAAGGAAAGAAAAAAGAAAAGATAAGAAAACAGTGATGGCATAGTTTTATTCATTTCTTGTGGTGTCTAAAAATACAAAAGGGTCTGAAACATTAAGATAACACTTATGTTAAAATTGCGGCAAATTTATGTCAATGATTGAATGAGCGGCGAACGAAGGGGTGAAAGTAATGAACCTAGTCGAAAACAAAACCTAAGAGATAGACATGTCAACAGAAATGTAAATATGTCGGTTATTCTGATGAAGTGAAATCAAATTATAAAAATACGTGAATGGTTATTGTAATCACGTGTCAGTTTGCCCTTCACTCCTTCATGCCGATATTTTGGGAATCAATAAGTGATTTTTAACTGAAACATAAGCTGTAGAAAAATATTTTTCTGCTCTTCATACGGTTGACAGAAAATTCAGTGCTTGTGTTATATATATATTCCTAGTTCTTATTTTTGTCTTTACGGTTCAGAGTCAGTGTAGCCACGTCGACAGACGACGAAGACGATCGATAGAGAGGACTGATGAGGATCCGGTAGATGCGATACGTAGCCGACGAAAAAGTCTTCGACACACGAGGGCGGCTGTCGCCAGTGCAGCGCCGGAGAGTAAGAAAGGGATCGTGCTGCCGGAGAAAAAGGAAGACGAGTCTGTCAAGAATCTCAACTCCAGTGAAGTGATCAGACTGACAGTGGTCATAACAGACAAGAAGAAGCACGAGCAAAGCGGTACGCACGCCACTGGTTTATAAGTCTACCTTAGTTAAAGCAGAAAAAGGTATCTGGTGGTAGCTATACGACCATACCCAGATTGGGAACCGATCTCCGATGTCTGCGCCAACAGAATTCCGTTTTACTTCATGTCCACAGTCCTAAGTGTTACTGATGATCCACATTTCCCTGCATTACTTCCGGTCCACAGCTTCTTCCAAGTTGACCATAGTGTATTGCAAGATAATGTTATTCTGCTCCACCGTTTCTTCCAAGTTACAGCTACACTTGATCCACAGCTCCTTTCAAGTTAGCATTACTTCTAATCAAAAGCTCCCTCGATGGTAGAATTTGTTTAGTCCTGTAGGTAGCTTGCTGGAGCTTCCTGATAGTTACCTCTTGTCCATAGCTTATTAATTGCAACGAAGAGGTGCGGCGGAAGGATAAATAAGTGCGTGTACTGAACATCTTGATGACCAGATGAATGATGAATGTGTACATTGAGCGATTGATAGCTAAGCAAATGAATACATGATTCGTGGCAAGAGATAGAGGAAATGTACAGTAAAAGATGGGTAAAAGAAAGAACGATGAATTGTCTGAAAGATCAAGATGAGTGATCGAGAATCTTTACATTTCTCTTCTCAATTTTCTTTTTAAACTTAACCTTTCGCAATTTTCGGTAAAAAAATAAGTAGCTCATGAACAAAAAGAAAAAAAAAATTAAAACATCTTTCTCCTTTTTCTTTAAAAGGCGTGGTGATCCGTGAAGTCAGCGCCCCGTCCTTTCAGGCCTGCACGCTGTCCTTCGAGTTCTGGACGCTCATGATCGGCATGGCAGTCGTCATCGTTGCTCTCACGGCAACGACTGTGTCATGCGCACTGAAGCAGAAGAAGCTCAAGGCACGCCGCAAGCGGAAGGACAAGAAGGCCATCAAGGTGGCGCTCAACAGCATAAAAAAGATGCACATGTCATCGTTACCATGGTCTTACTATTGAAACTCTGCATTAAAATGTCTTTCCTCCCTCTTGCCCGCACATGTCAGGGGTCTGCATGGACACTTGGCGCATGCGGTGTCCTTCTGGTGCTTTATGATGAAATCTCTGAGGCAGTCTCCACACGTTTTGCAGTCAAGTGTTTAATCGAATTTTAGTGAAAGCTGCCAGAAAAATAGCAGCTTTCGTAGACATATAGTTCTCAACAACTCTTCGTGAATGTTAACATTGATAAAATTGTTACCTTTAGTACAACACACTCATAATAATGTGTTGAACTAATGTTAGTTGCATACTTTCACAAGGTCTCTCATCGCGTAGAACCGTAGATCGTACAACAGCTTTTAGTCAGATTTGCCTCAGGTAAACACAAACCATTTGGCATTCATTGGGAGTCTGAAAACGCGTAAGTTTGGGTCGAAAGTCTCATTTTGTAACTGGGCATGAAAGGATATATTTATCATTTTTATCAAAGTTCAGAGACATTCTTTTTATACACATAAAATATCTACATCAGGGATAAATGTCACGACAATATTAAGAAATGTTGCTGTGTATCTCCTCTACTACTGATCGGTGAGCCCTCCAATATTTTTTTTATTCGGGACTAAAAACCCCAACAATTAAAAAAAATTGTTTTATTCAAAAAGCCCAATATTCAACATGTACATATCACTAACACATCCTTCAAAGACATTTTTTTTCATTTTTAAAAACATTCATCTGGTACGAAAGGAGAAACAAGAGTAGACGTGGAGGTAGGAAAAAGAGAGACGCAGAGAAAGAGTGAGAAGATAGAACTAGTAAGCTTCTACTATTTGTGCTTATATTAATAGTTGATTGTATGGATTCCACAGCAACTTACACAGGTCTAACATATTACTTAATATACTATATCTTTCTTTGATATATGTGTATTTCATAATCCTCAGAAGAAAAAAAAAAAATGACTAGAAGGTATATTGTTTTTCCATTTTGCAGCCTCAACAATTTTAACCAAGCGTATGAAGCCCTTGACATTTTATGGACGGGAAACTATGATTTTATAACTACCCACATATCTGTTATACGTTTTATTAGCATCTGCTTGACGTTAGCGATTATATTGTATGTTGTGGGGAGCGGATAGCCGAGTGGTTAAAGTACTGGCGTCCGAGACGCACCAGTTCACAGCTCACTTCCCCCACCCGACCCAGCTGGCGGGAAAGGGTACCTCACTCCAAAGAGGGTTGGGGAATTGGAGATTGGTACCGCCTTCAAGTAAAGATGGCCCGGAGAAGTAAGTTCTCCAACCTCACTCCCCAACGGCCTGAAAAATGTCATGGGAGGACCTTTACGTTCTTACTTAGGAGTTATATGCAATCAAAGCAAATAAATTAGTAAAAAAAAGATAATAGTTGATGTAAATTATTCAGCAAATGCCAGGCCGATGCAAATGCATCACGCACACACACATACTCTCCCACACACATACACAGCATTCAAAACTGTTGCATATATTATTTACAATTTCTTACCCCCACCCCCGAAAAAAAAAAGAGTTGAGACTGGATGGCATATGTTTGAGGTCTATTTCACGATCATTATAAGTAGTTTCAAGATAATTGGATCGGAATGACAGCATTTCTTCTGTTTGAGAAAATATGCTTCATATCTTCATAAACTAACATGAAAATCGCTAATAGCTTTCATATTTAACCTTAAATACATTTTGCAATTTTTTTTTAACATTCTTTCATCATTTACAAGACACACGTAAAAACATGAATTTGTGACAAGTGTCTACATCATTCTAAACCAGTCAAATAATGAGAGTCATATTCTGACCTCTGATGTCATTAATAGTCTTGAAATAATACTAAGATACAGACACCTGATGGCCTTTAGCATCAGACTAAAGTTGTAGAAGATATCTTTTCGCTGTAAGAAAATGCTATCCATGTTAATGCATTGCTATGAATATCCTGTGTGCACATAATAATAAATGCAGAATATAGCACCAAATAATAATAAATGCAAAATACAGCATCAGATGATGGTGTACATGTATTGCATTTTTGTCTTTGCATCTGGAACTCTTGAACAATGTCATGTGTGTAGTAAAGTTTAAGGCTGAACTTAAGTATCAACTTGCTGGCTTAATTTCTTTTTTTTTATTTTGTCCTTATTTGAGTGTACCATTTGTATATCAACGTGTAATAAATATGATAAGGGTTTATTACAGAGTACTTGTACTAATAAGCTGGTCAGTCAAGTAAAACTTGATCAACTCTTTCAATTTTCAGCTATTTTAGATGTCAGCTAGCACAAGTGTGAAATCACAAGTAAATTTCTCTTCATTACTATCTCTTTCAGATTATTTTCAATAGACATGTTAAACATATCCTTTGTAGACAAACTCATGTTTTAAGAATTGAAGTTATATTTTTTACTTATATTGATTTATGGGAACAGTTCAAGTAAAAATCACCAAGAAAAACACTTTTCTTGAAACGGAATTGCTTAAAACTGCACATGCAAGATGATGACATATGGTTTTAGAAGGTATTTGAAGAAAAATGCTGGAAATTTTTCACAACTAATGAGCTCTATAGAAATATTAAATATGGTGACAAAGTTTTTGCAACATGGTAGGTGGAAGAAAATCTGTAAAGTAACTTTAAAATTATTTGTCCTCAAAATGTCATTTGGCAGCAGAATCAGCAAAACAAAATTACTTCTAATGCATATACAAAACATGACTGGGCTGGTGTAAGTAAAGTTCACCCGTAAGTGCAATAAAGTAAACAAATGTTTACCTGTGACAGTTTGCTTGTGGGTTAGTCACAATATTATTAACAATATGCTTTAAAACCTTATAAAATAGCAACCAAAGAATGCAGAAAGTATGAAATTTATACATTACTTTACAATACAGCCATATATCATTACTTGATTAAACTTCATTTATATGCATGGGTACACTTGTGCTGATATTCAGATTTATTATTGCACTCCAAAGATGTGTATTTTTCTTTGTAAGCCACAGTGTTCTTTACAAACAAAATCTTCAAACAGTTTCACTTAAAAAAAAAAAAAGAAAAAAGAAAAAAAAAAGTATAATATACTTCCCAGTCTAATTTCAAGCTTCTGTCATAGCAATCAAACTGTCTTCTGTCATAAACACTACTCATGAAGACAGTTTCCTCTCTCTTACATTTCCCTGTGACACATAACTTTTAATATGTACAACCACTCCTTAACTAACAAATCCACCAGGGACCTTGCATTTTTAAAAAAACATTGTCATTCCTTACAACCTGTGTTTTTATATTGCATTTTTTCTCTCCCCCTCCATTTCTAGGGTTCATTAGCATTCATGCACATGAACTGAGACATGCACTGCATATCTAACACACTGATGAAGACCAAGTTTTCATTTCAGCAATAATGTAAAGTATCCCCACATACACAATTGTAGTTAGCTACTTGCTGCCTAACCAATGTAATGATATTCCTATGTGGATATTGATCATTTTTCTGTAAACATTACACAAGCAAATCCTTTTTTTAGCTCCCTCCAAAAGTGTATGTTTGCATGCACACACAGACCCACTACGTGACTACACACACATACACAGACCTTTTTCTCTCTTCTCCCTCTTTCATGTACGCAGAAAGCAGCTGTGTTTTCGTATAAATACACTCAATATGGTCAACATTATAAATACACAGAAGTTGCATTTACCAAAAAAAAAAAAAAAGCACAAAAAAAACTTTCTCTCAAAACTGCTGACAGAAATATGGAAATATACAGTATACTTCATATAATGACATAAAGTAAGTTCAATAGCAGATAGTCAGGCAGATAAGAGAACTTGAAAGACAATATGGAAACAAGAAACAGAAAGTGCTGGGAAATTTAAGTATACTTCTCCGGATTCTAGCACCTCCATACTAACTGCATTTCAAGGAAAACAGAGCTGCTTTGTGAAACAAACTGGTGCATTTAAGCAAACAGTGCCGGAAGAAAGGAATGTCTACTGTCACTTGCAAAACTCAAAATCGTTTCTTTCTCCAGAGCTCTATTATTTTCTGATTGGGCCAAATTCTTTCATGGTCATACAGACCACAGGCTTTCATTCTCATTTGGACTAGACAAGCTTTCATTACATATTTTCTAAAAACTAAATCTGTTTTTTTCTGTTTCTTTAAGCCATATTACTAAATGTCAGTTAAAAGTCACCCGACTAACAGTGGTTCTCAGGTGAATAACTTCACATCAGTATTTACTTAGACCATGTCAGATAAGGCTTTCACTTCCCTGTTGGCACCAGCTTGGCAAAGTTTGATGGAATGAATTCGTCAGACATTTTTGGTCATGGCTTGTTAGCTGTCTCCTGTTTTGACCCTTTTCTCTTTTCAAGCATGACAGAAGAGCACCACTCTGTTGCTGAGCAGTCTTTCCAGGATGATTCACAGGGAACAACAGTGGGAGAATAATTGAAATCTGTCTGCATAGATAATGTTTTGCATGGCTAAAGAACATGAAAACTAGAAAAAGCACCATCATCTGTTACAAGAGGAGATCTCTTCCTGAGAACCCAAGTGTTCGTTGGTAAACAAGGCTGAAAAAGGCATGTGAACCAAGGCCTGGTAAACATCAGGAACTGTCAGAGTGTGTAGTGGCCTGCAAATAAAAATAAACATAATCACTCCTTTAGACAGGGGCAGACTTTTACAATGCTACAATGCAGATACAAATTTCCTTATCCATGTATCTTTCTCACAAGGAAGCAGGTGAAAAATTTTTTACTGCACTTACTTGTCTGATGAAACATGGGCTGCACAGGCATCACTTAAAATTTCACTGGAAAATTCAAGCATGGCCTGCAGGAAAGAAAAACACCAAAAACCAAAAGTGTTATAAATATATATATAAAAAAAAACAAATCTAAAAAAGCTTCTCAGTTTTATTATGTTTATATATTAAAAATGTATGTGCATGTATGCAGAAAACTGAGAACAGTGACATGAATACAGAAGGACCTTTCAAAGTAAAAGAGGGACCCACTGAAATGAAAAGTATTAATGTGACGTTTTCGAAAGAAGCTTGCAAGGATACATCTCAGAATGATCTTTGTTTCTATACTCACTGCATAGATCATATCTTCACAAGTGTGTGTCATCACATTGGGCTGCATCAGTGTTGGCAAAAACTTCACACCAATCTGAAAGAAATTGGACATCACTTTGTTTTTTTCCATCTCAAAGTGTTAAATTGGATAATAATTTTGCTTGTAATTTTCTAAAAAAATTTACTCATGAAACCACATCTTCCACAAACAAACTTTGCTTTAGAGACATTAAACACGAGGCAAACTTTATAAAGGAAATGGCTATAATATCAATTGGTCATCTGATCTTGCACTTCCTCAGACCAAACCAATACAAACACATCCATGCTAATCACACACAAACATAAATACACGCAAGAGGGAATGAATACAAGAACACAATTGCATATACAAATGTATATATGTGTGTAATGCATGAATGTATACATAAGAAATGCATGCAAGCAGAGATATGACCCCTGCAAAGGTAAACATGAATATTAAAAAAAAAAAGTGCCAAACCTTTGCTGCAGTCTGTTGCACAAAGGTCGCTTCTTCCGAAGGTGGGAATATTTCTGTTCCTGATAGATCTTCTCCTTGGGCTTTCTTAATTTTCACTTTTGTTTTAGGAGCAACTGTACTTACAAAAAAAATTTTAAATCTGTCCATTAGTGCAAAAGCAGTTGGAATTATGTAGCAAATACCCAGAATATGTGTTATTAATAGATGAATAATGCCTGAAATCAGGTGAAATACCTGTCACGCACATATGAAACAGAGTAGGATGCACAAATATGATGACTTCTACAAAAATATAAAGTGACTTTGTGATATTTAATGGGGCTGTAAAAACATTATCTACAGTTTTTAAAGAAATAAAGTAGCAGTTATCCCCACCTGTGGAAACAATATCAATTTCTGATGCATCGTCACTATCAGAGTCAGGGACCTCCTCTACAACCTTTGTAAGCAATCCTATTGGTGTAGAAAGTGTGGAAAACTTCCTGGCTACAAGATCTTGTTCCTTATCCTCTTCTTCACTCATCCATTCACATGTCTGTGATGAAACAATCTGACCGCCTGCAGATTTTTAAGTATAATGAACATATTCAAACAAGATGTGACAGTGTGGCCGAAAACATTTTGTGTAAAACGTATACCATGGGTACACACTCAAGCTTTAAGTCTGGTTCAGAAGTCAAATTTTGCAAATTTTACAAGAGCTATTTCCACTAATCTTACCTTAATTCACCTCTGACATCTTTCTCCAAATAGATCTTTATAATGCCTCATAAAGTCCCTAAGACTATATAATATTATACAGGTAGTCCTCGACTTACGACGGGGATCCGTTCTTACGCGGCGTCGTAAACCGAATTTCGACGTAAGTCGGATCATCCATTCATACTGCAAACACTTAGCCTATCCAAACACCTATCCTAACACAGTACCCTACATAATTATCAATAAACATAAGTACAGTAAAATATTGTAGTACAGTACGTTTAATAATGAAATACTGTACTGTAAGAGTTGTAACAGTAATAAACAGTGTACAGTACTGTAATAAACAAAGATAACAATTCCAAAAGGAGAACAGGCTTGCTTATTGGGAGGAAGCTGCAGAAGGCGCTGGAGATACTGGGGCAGCTGAGTCAAGAGGTAGCTGAGGTAGAGGATACAGGTACAGGATCTGTTGCAGGCCTCTCTACCTTCTTGAAGTACTGCTGCAGTTTAGTTTTGAAGGAGAACATCTTCTTCTCCTCCAAGATCTCCTTGTAACACCTAAGGGAATCCATGACTCCTGCCAACCCTAGTGTACCTTTCCATGTTGTGATCCTCAGCCTCAAACCTTGACAACCCTTCCTGTATCAGGGCAAAACCTGCTGCCAAGCCTTGCCTTGTAAATCTCTTAGGTTCTGGGTTGGTATGTCTTCTTCTTCCTCTGTCATCTGCTTCTCCAGTTGAATAAGGTCCTCAGCAGATAACTCCTCTCCATGAGATGCCAGTAGCTCTGTGACATCATCCTCCTCCACCTCCAGATTCATTGTCTTACTCATATCAACAACGTTCTTTATGACGCTAGTCACTGTCTCTTGGACCTCTGTGACATCATTCACAAACTGAGGACAGTTTTTTCCACACACCATTCATACTGGTCTGCTTAACCTCATCCAAGGAATCAGCAATGTTATTCACAGCATCAAGGATGTATGTTTTCCAAAAGTCCTTTAGAGTCAAGTCCTTATTCTTTTCAGTTGCTGCTAAAGCATTACCAATGACCCTTCGGAGGTAGTAGGCCTTGAATGTAGCAATGACTCCTTGGTCCATAGACTGTATTAGGCAGTGGTATTAGGTGGAAGGTAAACCAACTTGACATTAGGTTAAAGTCATCCAGATGGGCAGGGTGTCCAGGACATTGTCCAGAATTAGCGACACCTTAAAGGAGGTACCTTGGAGGTACAATACCGCTTCACGTCTGGCACAAAATGGTTGGTGAACCAGTAATCAAACACTGCAAGTGTCACCCATGCCTTCCTATAAGACTTCCAGATGATTGGTAGTTGACCATTTGAAATGCCATTGAGTGCCCTTGGATTCTCAGCCTGATACACCAGCATGGGCTTCAGTTTGTAGTCGCCAGCAGCATTGCCCCCAAAAAGCAAAGTCAGTCACTCCTTGCCAACTTTATGACCTGGTGCTGATTTCTATCATGAGTGTCGTAACCGCGAAACGACGTAACTCGAGACCGTCGTAACCCGAGGACTACCTGTATATAATATAATATTCTACTTTCATTTCATACATTCAACCCTATCTTCCCTAGTCAAGTAGTCAATCCTCATCAAATTCACCTGGCTGATGTGGGCTTTGGCCATACAAACGACACCACTGCATTATGTGCCGGGTAGTCCATAGCTGTTCCCCTTTAAATTTATTCTCAGCCCCAAGTTGACGTTGAATGTATTTTCGAACTGTTGCTGCCCTTGTCCACTGGGGAATAAAAAAAAAACACCCATAAAAATGTAATTAACTGACTCAAACCCAACACAAATCTTGTAAATCAACAAAAGGAATAATTTAATTAGCTATGATAATTATAAAGTAATAATATATTGACGCACACATATACACATGCCTATGAGTACACATTTGTATACACACACATAGATATGTATACTTTCGAATGAAGCATGTTATGAAGACAGTTAAAAAACCAGAAGTAGACAAGTGGAAAGTAAAAATACCAAATGGCTGACAAACAAAATGAAACATCACACAGTATGTATGTTGATAAAAAAACTATTGGTAAAAGGACAGGGAAGGAGTCTGGGTGGAAAGAGATAATTTTTTTAACATCAAGAAATCCTGCTTTATTTTAAGCATTCTGTAATGTATTTAAAAAAAGCAATATACCTCTGCAGCTCGCTGTTTGCCAACATTCCAAGACACCCACTGTTCCCAGGACTGTGCACAATAAGGTCGAGTAAACTTGTCTGGAAAAAAAAAATCTGAGTCACAAAGACAGATACAGTCTCTTACAGACACAATGGGACACAAATCTTATCACCTCATCATTGGAGGAGGGGGTCATCAAGAGGTTAAAGTAAGCAATGAGTGGGGAAAGAAATTACACAAGTTCTGAACTAGCTACATTGGAAATGTAATTAAGTTAATTTTTTTAAAAAAGGAAATGTTCAAAAAATGTAAATTTATCATTGTAAGGGAAGTGTGCTTTCTTGTGTGTGGGTGTGTGCATTGTGGGGAAGGGAGTGGCTGTGTGCACAAAAGAAGCCACCTGTGTCACCTGTTAGAACATGGAAAATACAGCTTCTTTTAATTTTTGTGTAACTGATAATTGTGTGAATGGAATCTGACATACCCGATTCAATGTCAATCAAAGGATGCTTGATAACAGCAGCTCTGATGAGAGTACGAAGGTCTGAATAATCCTCCAGTCTGTTTTGGATGAAATAAACAAGCTGCACACTGCTTAATCCATATTTGCAGAGAATAATATATTCACTAATTACAACTTGTAACAGCTGCCATAGATAAAAGTTATATACAGAACACAGCAGTCATAAATTTATAACTGTTCTTGAAACATAAAATGTGTATGTGTATATATTATTTATAATGAAGAGCTAGTGCGCTTTATGGCACATTAGTCAACCATTTTATTTAAATGGTCTTCACTTTGCTCAAATTCATTTCTAATTGCAGTGTTTATTAATGAAGAATTTTTATTACCTGAGGCTTGACAGTACTGGTTCTTGAGGACTGACTCTGCACTCTGGCACCTTCTGTTTCTTATCCTTCCAGGCCAAGATTCTTTTCTCTGTTTCCATGCTCTGCTTGTCAAAGAACTCATTTTCAAGCTTAATCTTGAGCTGGCCATCTCCTACACTGGTGGAAGAGACACAAACCAAGGCATCTCCAGGTGCAGAGAGCTGCGATGAGGACGGCAACAAAATGTGATCTGGAGAAAACCACCTACGGGTTCGAGGCATGCTACATTGGGAGTCAGCACGTTCCTTCACCTCATTGGCTTCTTTCAGCTTGGTGAGAGCTGCTACCACAGAAAATGTGCTTTCTTGCTGCGGAGGTTGTGACAAACTAGTAGAAGATGAATTCCTCAATGTGGAAAGAGAATTTACACTCAGGTATGGAGTCGGGCCATGGGTTTGGTGTTTTGACCCTGAGCAGATTGATTTTGTGACGAAGAAGCACCTAAACTGGATGGCTTGTCAATAGAGACAGGATCCAGCATAAGTCCTTGACCTCTTATCTGTGACAGGTCAAAGTTAAGAAGCACTGGTCTTTCATTTGATTTTGGCAGAACAAGAGTAACTTTAGATGAGTTAGAAGATGTAACCACAGGTGTTAATGCAGTTAACGAACTGGTTACAACACCTGATCCAGCTGGTGACGAACCAGAAAGCTTGTTGTGATTTTGTATGGGACCATTTAACTTTAGCAGGGAAACTGTTCTTGCAGCTACAGCTGGCAGTTTGGAAGGTTGAACACTAGTTGCAACAGTGATGGGTGAGGTGAGCAAAGACACTTTGTTAACAGTTGTGCCACTAACAATGCTCTCTGTTCTGGATGGAATGTGAGTCACAGGCTTTGTCAAAATGGTCTGCTGAGGTAGAGAAAGGCAGTTTGAAACTAATGGGCTGCCTGGTGGTCTAACAATCACAATCTGCTGAGGAGGCAAAAAAGAGTTTGTGGTTGCTGCTGAAGTCGTTGGTCTTCCAACAACCACCTGTTGAGAAGGAAGAAGAGAGTTTGTGGATATTGCTGTAGTTGATGGCCTTCCAACAACCTTCTGCTGAGGAGGTAGAAGAGAATGTGAAATTTTTGAGGTGTGTGTAGATCTTGATACCACAATCTCTTTGGGAGTCAAAAGAGAATTACAGGCAGCTGAGGCAGCCAAAGGCTTTTGAGTATTGATGACCTTCAGGCCTGCTGGAGTAACCTGCATCAATACCTTTGGAGCATTTACATCAGATAAGCTGCTTTTAGCATGCAACTGATTGAGTGTGCTGCCTGAGATTGCTGAAACTGGCACAGCCATTCTTGGTGATCCATGAACATTTCTGGGTACCACTACAGACTGTGGTCTTTGTAACAGAGACACCATCCTTGCACTTGAGTTCACTGGAGGTACCACTGGTGCTCTCGGAGCTGTGCTTACCAATATGACAGATGGCTGTGAAGTTTCTGGAGACTGTAGACTGCTTTTGCTGAGTACAGTAGTTTGCATTATTAGTGGTGAAGATGCTACAGTGTTTGGAGTTGTCTCTCCAAGGTTAACTTTCACAGAAGTAAGACAAGGATTAGTCTGGAGACTCTGACTGGCAAAAGGAGCACTGTTGCTGCTGGTCACACATGCAGAAGCATCATCACCAACAAAGTCATTTTCTTCTATTCCATCATTCCTTTTAGCTGGAATGGCTTCAGTGTCTCCTGATGCCCTACCAGTAACAGTTCCTTTTTCACTCCCTAATACAGGAAGTGGCTCAGGTTTCTTGAATCTGTTGATCATGATATGTTCTCCCTTGGTGCTGTCATTGGTCTTATAACTGATATTGCTGTGAGACCCTGTAATCAGCTCAGATGGCTCTTGCTTTATGGTGACTTCTGTGGTCTTGTGTGTGGCAGATGTAATCTCACATGGATAGCTGGTGCTGTCTGATTCCACTTCTTTCGAGACCCAGTCTAAAAGGCATTCATCCTTTAATCTCATGTTTGATGCATCTACGTCTGCACAAGTTTCAGTATTTCCTGTCTGTACTTCTACTCCATCATCTTCTTTCTCCTCTTTAATAACAGTTTCTTCTAAGCACGAATCTGAGAAAAGGCTGTGGTGTAATTTAGAATAGCCATTTCCTGTAAATTCTCGCAGAAGCTCAATCTCAACAACCTGAGTTTAAAACACGAAACCAAAAAAAATTAAGGAGAAAAGGCAAATGAGGTGGTGGCACTAAAATCAATTATTCATCATCTACTTGGGTATGCATATGCATCAAAAGGAAATAAAACTCCAGATGGCTATGTGTGCAAAATTTTCAAAAAACTACTCTTTAAAAAAAAATTCCAAAAATGATCAAATTACAAAAAAAAAACAAAAAAAAAAAAACAACAGAAAAGAGGAAACTAAATCTATTACAATCTAATCCTACCTTTAGAATATTTGAACTCCAAGGATAAAATGTATTGAAATCATAAAAGCTTATCAGATTGTGAACACTACATCTAAGTACTGACAATTCATTAGCTCAGATTACTGCAGTTTAATAACTCTAGAAAGTGTTTAGAAAATGACTTCCTCCGGAATGAGGAATAAAGTAATGAATTTAAAAAGGTTCTTTCTGTGAATCTGTGAACATACAAATGTTTATCACACACTGTGATGATCATAGGTCAGTTATAGAAGGGCCAAACTTTCAACTTACTGTTTCAGCACCAAGTGTTTGCAGGCCTGTATATGATCTGTCCAGCTACGTATAAGAAAAAAAAAATGGAACTGAATAATAAATATTTGTCTATGTCAGGGCATAAGCATAGGTTAAATACATTAAAAATGTATTTTTTCTATAAGCAATTCAAATCTACACAGAAATATTCCTTTTATAAATTTTCCTCACCTGCTTAAAAAAGAGAGAGAGATGAAGTCTGTGGATAAATCAACGAGTGTTAAAGTGAGTTAGGTATAGTTCTGTATACACTTGTAATTACTTGTGTACAGTGACTGAGATAACAAAAATGAAGATAAAAGAACGGGAAAAAATGGATTGAAAAACCAAAATAAAATATCCAATTAAATTTGATTTTAAAAAAAGGTCAAGGAAGCAAGTTACTATCTTGGTTTCTAAAGAGAAATTTACCTTCAAGTTATGAATAATGTCAACACGTTTGTTACGCTCATCCCAAAAATGTAGTTGGACTCTGACTGGAAATTCACCCCATCCTCGACGGGTCAGGTGAAATGGGGGTGAGCTTTGTTCAAAGCAAAAGAAAAAAAAAATGTGATCAAATGCACGAAGTACTGCTAAGGCAGTTAAAAATCAAAGATGACAACTTTACATCATTTCAATTAAAACTACATGTCTTTTCTTTCTTTCAAAATGGTTTTTTGGATGCACTATATAACTTGCCAAGGAACGAGAATTATAACGGCCTATCTTCTGCATGCAAGAACTTAGCACAGCTTTGAGCACAGACTGCATCTGAAGTCTTAACTCAAACTAGACTTTGAGCCCAAATTTTTAGGCTCAGCTTCCAAAAATTGCTCTTAGCTGCTATGCTTATGGGATCTTGAAAAGCCCACAAGTACTGGTCTCAAGTGGCAAGTCATCTATTAAGACCAAACTTAGTGAAGCTGACGCACTTGAGACTGGCAAATGAAGACATATTTGCAAGACTTCACATGCAACCCATTTTTAATGATCCCAAGTTGCTCAACTTTTTAGTGTAAAATGAGACCAATACAATTGCAATGTATACAAGCACATAAGCCAATCTGCCTAGCACCCATCAAATTCAAGAGTGAAACAGACACTGAGATAAAAAAATATTTTACAAACAAATATTTGACTAATATAGTACATAATCACACTCACAACTATGCAGACAAGTAAAAATACAATAATATCTATATCAGCAGCATCTTGATGTACAAAAACTTTAAGAATGAAACTAATCAGAATTACCTTATCTCCACGCGATCATTAGGTCTGTAGCTGGGATGAAGAAAAAACCAGACTTTTGAAACAAAAGAGTGGATGGAGGGATTGTCTCTTGGGCCTCTAACATACACCATCCACTTGTGTGTTGAGTGGTCATTGACTTCTCGCTGTCTGTCTGTTATGTGCCTGTTTGCATAAAAAAAACATAAGCTTTTTTTCTCACATGAATAGGGAGAATGGAAAAACAAAGGTATAGAGACACACACAATAGTTAGGCACCAAATGCTCCTTACAAAGTCTCTATCACACACACACACACAAACACATAATTTTGCCATTAGGAGAAATTGAAGTGCTGTGAACAAGTGTCCTTGATTCCCAACCCCAAAATCTCTCACAAACTAATTTTAGCATTGCACTTGGTTTGTCTGGTATTGATATGGTTCATACTCCCACACCTTCCCTATTTTAACCCCTAAACCTAATCCACCCCTCTCCGCCCCTCAGAAAAAAAAGTTTATACTATCCTTACTCCCTCCTCAGCATCTTGTCTAGATCTTTCGTTCCCTATAATAATATTGTGCACACACAGATTTGAATACACACATGCATGTGTATTGTGTACCATATCTACTCAACATTTTCTCTTCTTCCTTTTTTCCATCAACTATCTACAAAACAACTGGAAAGACTCAACAAAAAAAAAACATACTTTGAGACATTGCCAACAACAATAGTTTTCTTCTCGGTAAATCTGGAGCCCCTGTTTACATCTGCTGACTCTGAGCTAAATGCTGGTGTTTCTGATTGGCTTTGCTGCAGGCAGAATAAATGATTCATGAAGATTTAAGCTCGTGTCAAAACAAAATTATCCCACAAACGTTTAATGGGAAAGCTATGCAAAATCCTTTAACAATCAGAATGATAATGAATGTAAACTAGAACCAAATTTATGAGGAAAGATTTTTAGCTCTTGCCTCTTATTACTGTGTCAAATGAAAATATGTGTTTGTGTAAAACTCAAACAAAATAGTAAAACGCTTTTAAATATGAAGAAATCGATGGAAAAGCTGAAAAGGGTGGTAGAGAGAGAATTACAAGAAAATCCTTCTAATTACATATATAAAAATATAGGTTCTTCTTACTTTCTATCGAACTTACATTCTCTGATATGGCAAAAAGAAAATGGCACTTAAGTTTAGGTATGCTTCAGAAACAGCTTAATACACTTACTCCTAAATTTGTTGAAGCCTGTTGTGGCACGTGTCCTGGAGCAGACGCACTATTTAATCTGTTTTTGTCATCTTTGTGTGGTGATGTGACAGTTTCTGTCTTCACATGCGTGGCCACAGGTGCCTTTCCTAGATATTTTTTAACACTTGGATGAATGGCATTTACAGGGAAAATGGACGTCTGTGAAGTCTGAAAAGAACAGAAAATGTGTAAGTCAGAGATTTTGATTTAGTACATTATAGTCAAAAAGTTCAGACGTGAAGATTCAATGCACAACAAAATCTACTCATAAATGTCTCTTTAAAATTATATTTTCGATTTATTTCAACATTTCAGCTTATCTAAAATGGCAAAAATGTGCAAAGATATGTTATCACTGGTTACTCTCATTTGTAATTTAAAAATTACTGTTACAGGACTCTCTGCAAGATGTATTCATTTAGTAATCATGATGTCTTGCTGCTAGTATGTGTATTTTTCCTACAAGATGATTATTATATATAATGGATACAATGATGTGAACGACAAATTTTAAACTGTAAATTTACTTTTCCAGGATTCTGCTGGAGCCGTGAATAATAGCTGGCAACAGTGACAGCCCGCAATCGGTCCATCATAGATCGAGCTTGATTCAGCAGCTGTTGCATTTGATAAAAATACACATTTACTGAAAATAATATTAACTTGACTCTCTCACCTTCTAAAATGTGAAAAAATATCAGAAATTTATTTTAAAGGAAGTCTTTATATAATCATATATCTTCAGTCCCTCTAGGATTACCATACTTTGTAAACTATGCTATTAATCTTAAAATTGCTGCTGGCGAAAAAAAAATAATAACTTCCTCCAAAGTTTATCAGATTTAGCACAATGCCTCCATCAAACAAACAGCCTATGAAACAACCCTGACACAAAATTTACAGCTGCCCTTATGTCATGGATGTCACAAATAAACGGGAGATAATGCACTGTAAATATGTTCTTACATGACCCCCCAAGTGGAATGTGTTCAAGTTTAGATGAGGGTCGACATAATCATCCCTTCATTGATGCTTTAGACCTGTCTTGGTCTCCTGCCGCAGTGACCACTGAGGCCCACAGACAGTGTGCAGCACTAGCAGCCGTGGTCCCAAGCGTTCACCATGGTGCCAGCATGTGACATGGCCTTACTGACTACACAAAGTTGTCTGTTTGTCAATGACAGACACTGGTCAAATACCTTTAGGAAGTGGACTTGCAGTCTTTGTCCTGCTTTGTCCATAGCCCAGCATAACCCCAGACCTCCCACTACAGCATGCTTACTTGTTGTTGTGCATTCCTAAATGTAATTTTAGAACATAGACGGCTGTCAAATGCAGGCAGTGGGAAGTGATTATGCTGTCTTATCTAAAGTGCTTGGTCCAGAAAGCAGAAATACAGCATGACCTTGACAGTTCAAGGCAATCCTTATGAGTCGTTAAAAGAATAGTCAAGAGTGTGTTTGAGGTGGAGATAAAACCTTAATTTGCAAAACAACTTTCGAGGACTTGATGCCTACAACAAAGACACTACAAAATATATCTGTATGTCTCGGATATATTTCATAACAATTTCTCTTTATAAAGTCTAATTACAGTTACATATTTACTTGATCAATTATGACGACATCAGATTCAATATTTTCAGTCTCCATTTTGAACTGACTCCATATAATGCTCTCTATCTTTTTCAAGCTTGCTTCCTTTGCTGAAAGGGGAAAATGTGAGAATGTATTAGCTTGAGCTGGAGGTATGTTTCTAGTACATGACACAATCAACCAAAACCGGTTTAAATAAGAAGTTTAAGAACTACTTGACACAAGAAAGTTAGTAAAATTATAAAAGAACAAAATTATTAGCAGCATTTGAGTGGCCTTAAAAGACCAAGCCAAAGAGGTACTAAAATAAGAAAGAATGTGTACACCAGTGGTTCTCAGAGTGTGGTCTGTGGATCACTTGTGGACCGCTCGCATGTCAGGTGGTCCACGGCTCACAATCATTATATGTCAGAAAAGTGATGTTTAAATTGCCAGATGTGCTAATTAGTCCAGTATTGATTTCACACAAGTTTTAATTTTATCGATGTCCAACAGCTCATTTGCATATAACACTCGCTTACCGGTTTTGTGTCACAGCACAAACATTGCGTCATTTAACCATGTCATCCATTACCCCTTAGTAACGCAGTGCACTTCCTTATTTTTACTTTTTGTGTGTACTTTGTGATGTATATACTTTTATATAAACTTATTACTATACTACAGTCACAAAAGTACATTTAGTTTTGCATTGCAATGAAACAAATGTGGCAATTTAAACTTGAAATTCACAGTACTGAGTGATTGAAGGCCTTGGTGGCCCACCATATTTTTTACTTTGGTAAAGTGGTTCGCAGTCCAAAATACTTTAAGAACCACTGGTGTACACAATCTAAAGCCTAAATTTAATTTTTTTAACAATATGTAATTTTTGAGTTAATTAATCAAATTAAAAAAAGAACCCTATACCTCTGCTGTAACCAACAAAATATCATGTTAAAAGAACTCAACTGGTGAAAACAAAAATTCACTGCAGAGTAAATTGAAAAAGTATCTGCTGAACATACCATCTTGTTCTAGGACACGCTGGCGTTTTGCTTGATGTTCTGATATGTCTTCATAGTCAGGATCCAAATCAACACAGGAACGTTTACCAGTCATTTTCCTTCTGCCAAACTGATAAATTAACTGCATTTATAATTAAAAGAAATAAGGATCAACAAAAATGCTTGAGACACAATAATAGCCTGTTATATATTTTATCACATCCTCCTGAACTGTTAAATGAGAAAAAAGCTAGAAACAAGGTTTTATTATTTGTATTTTTTTCAGTTTAGCTTACATGCCACTTAATTTTTTTTTTTTTTTTTAGAAAGTTGGACAAAGAATTTAAAAGAATTGATAGACGGAAGCATCGAAGCTAAGTGATTTCATGAGAAAAATAGTCCACTGCATTTCTACTGATGACACTATCTAATATGGGCTGTACAATTTACGAATTATTCATTTACCAATCATGAAAATCTTCAGTCTAATGATTCAGATTAGTCTCGAAGATTAGGACAGACCATTCCGCGATCAAAACACTTGTAGTTATTTGAAACCTAATACAATTTAGATGCAAATATGTTTCTCAACCCCACTCTGATTCTTCCGTAGTCTTTACTTCATAAAATGGAAAAATCTTAATATGCATGTAACAGATTACCGCTGAATCTAAAAATTCCACATACGCAGGCAAAGAGCGTATTAGAGAATATCTAGCACTAGAACAGGGGTGGGCAAATTAAGTGTTTTCTGCGGCCCGCAGAAGCAAAACGAGTTCCAAGAAGATATTTTAAGGGATGGAATCAAAATTCAACATATTATCATGTCCTTTTTCTTTTCATGTGATGATGCACCTGACAACTGAACTGATACACCTTCAATCAGATCATGCATTGAAGGAAAGGTTTTATTCCCTGTCACTGGTTGAGTTTTATAAGTGCGTTTAAGAGTATTTGCTGCCCAGCTATTTTCAATATTGTTCAAGTTACATCTGTGAGCAAGTTTTTACTGTGAATAAAACAAGTCAACAGGTCATTGCTTTCAGATGCAAACTTGCTGTCAGTTATGATCCACCACTCTTCAATTTGGCGATGTTACGTTTTTGTATTCAATTACAAACTAGTCATGCTCGCAACAAAAAAGTTTGCCCACCCCTGCACTAGAAGTATTATGTGTACAGGTAGCTTGTTACGAGACATTAAAAGGCTGTCACTGTATCGGGAAATCCACGCTTCTTCGACCCTCATCTTTGCTTAAAAAATAAGAACAACAAAAAAGGCATGCATTTAACAGTCTAAATGATGTGGCATCAATGTTGTAGGGCAATACATTATGTTGGCGGCTTGTAAGAAATGCTCCCTGTCTCAGAATGAGTTCCCAGAACTTGCCATTCCCAAATCCCCTCTCGAAATGTGAGCGAAAGAAAGGCTGGCAGTCTGGCCACAAAAGGAAATTAAGCAAAAGTGTAAAACAGTAAACGAATATGATGGATATGGGTTGTGAAAAAACTAACCTTACAAGCTCGACGGACCAAATTGTGGCTACATATGTGATACTTTTGTTTTGTTTCTTCGTCTCTAACACATGCCTGCCGCCATTGCACACACGTTTATCAGAGTGACTTCCCTTTGGTCCCTTTGTTCGACCTCCATGTTTGTTCCAACCTTTATAGGTATTATTGAAACATACATTAAAACAGAGATTTTAATAGTCTGTCAACAATGGTGACATAACCCCTAACTGTAATCCTGTGTAAAGGAAACAATGGGACGTATTCAATAGAAAAATTACTGAAATGTATTACACCAAGGACCATTCTCACTGCAGGAGTTTTCCCCACTACCGTACCAGTCGTTCCCTGCGTCTTTAACCTTCATGTCTAGTGGGTTTTCAAGTCCCGATAGCTGCGGTGTCGACATAAATACGAAGTCTTGATTGTTAGTCAGAGAGTCAAGGACTTGATGTAAGGTCAAATGTTTGTTTGGAGAAGAGAACTTATACCGCCGTATCCGGCGCAGCAGGGCAGCGCTAGGTACAGGAGAGCAGTGGCAAGTAAAGCTGATAAGTCGAGATATCGCATCAAAGTAGCCGACCATTGATATTACGCGAGACGTGGGTGAGAAGTCACTGATGCTTGTTACAGTCAGACAGATGACCTACCTCGATCGTTTCCGTCAGGGCGTTCTTGTAAATATACCCGGCTATACGCGTACCCATATACATTATTCATGCTAGGGGAGTAGAAAAGTTTGGATTATTCTTTCCAAGGGAAAAACGATACAAGTAAGATAAATGCGAGAGTGTTTAGAAAGATTATATACACATAGAGCCAGCGCACAACTTAAAACAGTTGACAAGCGAACAAATCTTACGCGGAAAAATAAGTGGCGTAGGAACCAGGGGGACAAGGGGCAGTTACTGAAAAAAAGATACGAGGGGGCAAGAACGTCATTCACATGGAGTCGACCCTACTTCCTACGCCACTGATTTGTTTGTCGTGACAGAGGAGTTTTTATATATATAAACCAAATAACAAACCTGATATTTCTTCTTTTGCAGTAGGCTTAATTGTGGCTTGCATTCGAACAGATTTCTTAAAGAAAAATTTATGAACTAAATATCACCCCTGAGAACTTTGTATTCAAGGATAGGAACATAGATAAGTAGTATCGTCTAAAAGGTCATCGATGTCACGAGTTCGCCGTACCATTCGACGACTGTGACGTGTTCCTGACGTCACCTAACGAAGATGCATGTGACACACTTACCGAACATCACTCTAAGGACTGGTAACACCGCAGCAAGGAAAGTCGTTGGTCCTTGGAGTCTATTTTTCTTACATGAAAAGACAAAGAACTAGTAGATCAAGAGAACGGATTTTTTTTTTCAATTTGTCACCATCGGACTTACTGGCTTGAAGGATTACAAATATCTGTGTTAAGAAAGAAGTGGAGGATAACTGTTTGTCACAGATCACTATATTTCGGTGTACTTGAATTAGCAAGTATAATACTGAAACAAATTTTACCAGCAGGTGGTCCTACAAAAAATTCGAATAAAATGTCGGATGAACAAATCTTTTAATGTTTACGCCGGTTTACCTGGACACTCTGACTGCGAAAAAAGGTTTTCTGTGCACATTCCAAGGATGACAGTAAGTCTGGAGGAAGAAGTGTGAGTCTGACCAATGACGACATCAACTGAAAATACAGCAGAGCAACATGAATGCTGTGTAAGGCAGACTGAATAATGTTCAAGGATTGACCACGATGATACTGTTGTGTTGTATACATGAAACTAACTGTGCATTTCTTTAGGAAAAACTTTTTAGGTTGAGTGTATATATTGCTAGCAGAAGAGCTGTCAGCCCGAGGTAGGGTGGGAACCGTTGTTCAGGTGTGGCTGACGCCAGCGAGACATTGCAAGGAACGACGCACGGCTTACATCAGGAGGTGACCCAGCATCCACAATGGCCAGGCCACACAGCGTGAAAAACACATGGACAGTTCTTGAAGTCTCCACCACTGTTGTGCTTGTGTTGATCCGCATGTTGATTGTGTTCGTAGACGAATCTCAGAGTGCGAGTTTGGGTGCTCAGGTGAATGTGACCCAACAGGCTCTCGCTGGACCTCACTTTCAGCATGAATCTCAGAACCAAGACGATGAAGGTAACTGCATCCAGAACTTTCATTTTTCACTCAGAAAAAAAACGTCTATGGTCTGTTTACTCTCCTGTGTTGACTAGTTTTAAGAAACATTTCAGAAAACATTAATGTAAAACGTATAACTCTACCACTTTCATTTCTTAGAAGTGCAGATGCAGGAAAAGTCAGGACTTCAACCAAGCATTGAGGTGCAGAGGCTTAAAGCAGCTCAGACAGTAAGTACCTTTCAGTCTCACTTGACAAGATAGGTTTTAGTCCGTCAGTCATGAACCATTTGTTCACAAATAATATGCCAAAGGAGAAAAAAAAGCGCAAAAACAAACAAACAAACAAACAAACAAACAAACTTGAAGCAAAGACAAAACGGGAGATTAGAAATTTCAACAGTTTTAAGAAATAGATATTATTATCGATACGCCGCGGAAACAATAACCTAGAAATAAAAATGGCTTGTCTAATCATGATGTAGGGTAAGACTGAAATAAGTTTTTATAATGTTACATATAATGCCACCAATGTCGTTTTCAAGAGGACAGATCACACGATTGTATTTAGTGTCCTGACACTGAACTGTAGATTACAGATGGATCGAGTGAGGTTATATCGCTCACCTGATAGTAAACAGTCATGACCAAGTGCTTCAGATAATGATGCTCTTCATGCACTTTGCATAAACAACAATGGGATACCTATGCTGTCGTCAGCAAACAGATGACAGTCACTATGTAGGAATTTTGCCTATATAAAGCCTATATATGGGATTACATAGTAATCTGCATACAATAGAAATGACACGGTGAGCTGAGTAAAGTTCTGTACTGTGATGACAGAACCTGCTGCTGGTAACCATACTCAAGCAAACGTGTCAACCTTCATCTACCCCAACTTTTATAGTAGATGGAACTATGGTGTCCCTCACTGTGACAGTAACAGTTACAGTCACAGACAGAGATGGCTTGCAGTCTGATTAATCCGGAAGGTAAAGATCCTGTATCCTGTGAGAGGATGAATAGGATGAATGCGAACTCGTTTGTATACTTCATTTATTTTATTATATTATTATTTTATTATAATGTTTGTAGATGTAGTCTTCTAAATAAAATATGTGATCCATGTCAAATAAGGTTGAGTATCCTTGCCTTTGCTACTGACGCGATGTTACACAACATAACAACCTGCCAACCTTTCAGTCCATCCTTATTCTTATTGTAATCCACCCGTCATTCATTCTTTCACTTAAATTTTGGTGATTGCAGAATCATAACTTGTGCGCATAGCAAGCTAAGATTGACTTGCCGTTACAGGTAAATCTGAACACCCATCTGAGACAGGGACGGGTACAATTCGGTGGCTTGCGACGAGACCACTTGCAGGTAACGGGCTCGAGAGAGAAAACACACACACACACACTCTCTCTCACACACACACCAGGGAGTGTAAAAACATCCCTGTTGTATGTTTTGGGAACCAGACGTTGATGTATGTCAAGCTATTTACTTACTGTTCTCTATAATTATTGGTCTATAATCTGGCGATATTACATTACTTGCGACTAAGTTGTTAGCTAGTGTCTGTAGAGACAGTCATGACCTCCTCAGTCTTCGTCTTCACGCTTACAGGTAGATGGGTCATTGAGTACAAGGGACAAGAGAACTACAATATCAGTGTCCAAGGGGAAAGTCCTTTGGGCCTCGAGATAACCTTGTACGAAATCGACACAATAACTGGAGTTTCCGAACTTGTACAGAACAGCCCAACCGCAGGTACATTTGTTATGAGTCAACTTCCTCTTTAAGAAATATATGCCAGATCTACTCTCCAACGTATAATCAATCAATCAATCAATCAATCAATCAATCAATCAATCAATCAATCAATCAATCAATCAATCACTCAATCAATCAATCACTCAATCAATCAATCAATATTGCTTGGAGTTCACACCCATGTCCCAACCATCCAACGAGCCAGCGATTCGATCAATTAATATTCAATGCTTTATATTTATCGCCCAATAATCTAACCATGGAACAAACCGACCATCCAACCGAAAAATACTTTTTACGAAAGTTTTGATGACAATTAGACAATCAGCCCTTGTGTCGTCACAGGTCGTCCGACAAGGATTATACTGGATATTGTGGGCGCGGAGCTGATGGGCATGCTCTTTAACATCTCCCTCGTGACGTCAGACGGAAGGAGTCTTGCTAGCGATTGGGTGAGGCACACAGGTGGACCGAATGACCCTCAGTATGCAACCACACTCACCTGGCCTGCTGAGGTGAGGTAGTTTTCAGCGCTGGTTCGGTTACCTTGGCTGAGTAATTCACTAGATAAATGAGTGATTGAATGGACATAGTTTTACGGGAGCCAGGAAAGAACTTACCTCAACTCGTTCATCTGGTTTGTCAAACAAGTACATTTACTTACATAATCAAAACCGTAACACTTTTCTCTTCTTGTCCTTCCTCATAAACTATTGGCTGTTCAGCTTTTCGCGTAAATCACGTGTAGATCGCCAGTCTGTTGAAAAACTTTTGACAGTAAGTCACGTTCATCAAAATGCATGCTTCGTATCTTAAATAAAGCCACAACAAGTAAACAGCAATAAGTAGATCGGTGCAACACAAATCCATGTCCTAATGACAAATGGGAGCCTACTCATGAAGAATTCTTGCATGTGACAGGTGTAAATGGAAGGAAAAAACTGTCTGCTCAAGATGAACTCATGTTTATTTTATACATGTATATGTAGATTAAAACCCATTTTTTTTTAGGGGGGGGGGGGCAGTAATGACAGTTAACGGGCTCTATCTCGTCTACCTGGGCTAGATGATTGTTAGGCACAAACTTTCCCTCTTTCTCTCTCAGTCCGTGTACGTCCTGGCGGTTGGCACAGAGAGTAGCGGGGACAGCTTTCAGCGTCAGAGCCCCTACACGTTTGTTCCAACGCTCATTGACCTCCAGCTGCTCAACGACCCCGGCACCAGTAAGAATACTTTTTGTTTCTCGCTCCACTTTCTTGCTCAGCAAGAAAAATGAGTTTCGCACAAAAGACTGTTGTCAGATTTTTTTTATGTAGGCGGGTATAAACCTGTAAGAGAGAGGTTTTCTCTAAGAAAGAGGTTTTCTCGCTGTGTTCTCACGTGAATATGTGTGTGAGCGCGCGTGTGCTTGTGTGTGTGTGTGTGATGGGGGTGGGGAGTGGTACCTAGACGATACCGCCTTTTAAATAACAGCAGAAGGTCAAACAGACATAATTTTATCTAAAGAACATGCTACTCCTTTCTCAGGTGTTATGCACAGTTCTGTGCCCCTGACCATCAGGTACACGGTGACAAACTATGGACAGACAGATACGTTGCTGTTATCTACGTCAGTTGATAACAAGGCAAGTAAGATATTTACTTCCGGTAAAAAGCAATCTTTGTCAGAAACTGATAACAGGAAAAAATAGCTGCAAGAAAATAGCATGATAAAAATGAGAATGACAAGGAGAAAAAGGACGATGCATCGATAACAGAGAGGACGTTGTTGGTGGTTGCTTTTGTACTTTTGTCGACGACGACGATGACGATGACGACGATGAAGATGACGATGATCATGATTATGATCATGATGATGATTTGATTGTAGGTCTTTGAAGCAAATGTATCCCCATCCAAGATAGTGCTTGGTCAGGGAAGCACGTTTACCGGAAGTGTCACAGTTACCGTAGAGGAATCAACAGTAGCATCATCGGAAACCGGGTAAGCTCGAAGAAGGAAGGAAAAAAAAAAAACTCACATTGCAAAACTGAAATAATCTATACACATACAAAAATTATGATGGAATTTAATTGTAGGTCGACTTGGTCAACACCATACATACACACAGTATTTTTATCACGCAGGTGTATTTGATACTTGCGAAGCCTGTTGACTGCTAAGTCGTGTAGAGTCGTGTGTCTGTCTAGTTCCTGGATGTTGGAAAGTTTGATGTAAATGGATCGCTTCGTCTTCAGGCTACTCCAAGTGCGAGTGACAAGTCGCAGCGACCCCCACGAAACGCAAAAGGCGACTCGTCTTCTCACGGTGGGTGGGTCAAAGGCTGACGACAAGCCGCCATCTTGTCACGTGATTTCTATCACTAGCAACTGCAGCGCCAGCGCCGGACCAGATGGGAGGCGCTCAAAGTGCGGCGAGGGCCAGTGGACTGTTCGTGCGTTGGTGTCTGATGACGTGTCAGGCCTGGCGTCTGTCTCCTTCAGTGGCGTCAGCGCCTCTGACGAATACGTCATCGAGCCGATCATCAAAGGTCAAGCGACCAAAGAGGTTCCCGTGTTCTACAGGTATCCACAAATTGTTGTCTTTTAATAAGCGGTATTGATCATTAAGGCAGAAATCCTATGTTGAAGAATAATTAAGTAGTCTAGGGTCTAATCGCGTGGGTGATAATTACGGCTCGGGTAGGGAGGAATGGGAATGGGAATGGGAGTTGTCTAGTCACAGGTGAGAGGGTTTCAACCCGGTGAGCTGCATCGCAGTCGAATGTACTGTCTACAATGCTATACGCTGCCTGTGAGAAGACAAAGTATGTATTGAAATAGTATGAATAGTAACTGGCGTTGTTTACTGCTAATCTAAACTGATTTTTCTCTTTATTTTCCGTATCAGTGAAAGATTCAAATGACAGCGTGGTAATGGTCATTTCAGACTAAGTATGCTTGGTGCTGCTCTGTTGTCTAAAGTGACTACGTGAATAATAATAATTGTTGTTGTTGTTGTTGTCAAAGAACCACTTGCTGCAAGAAGAGCATCACTCTGTTAACGTCTGATGAGGCTGGTCACGCGAACATCTGTGAGTTTCTTCAGGACTCCATTGGCGTGACTACAGGCAAGGTGTCGCAAGGAAAGGTTTCTCCAAACACAAAACAATCTTTGACGATGACATCATCGCCTGTTCAGCGATCGTCAAGGGTTAGCTCAACCACTTGGTTTGGGCCGACTCTCCAAGGGGAGACAATAATTGTACCTCCGAGAGAGTTGCAGGGTACGACTTACTCCCCTTTGTCACTGAACGCAAATTCTCATCTCGAAGGGGTCACCAGAGAGCAGGTTTGTGTATGACTGTCTTTTAAAGTAAACTTCTTGTGTCTCAACGAATTAACGAAAAAAATATGTTTATTTTAATTTACCTGTTAGTGTTTATTTTATATACTAATCGTAGTCAATGTAGAAGGGTCTTTTTTTAATTCTTTTTTGGGATCATTGAATTCTTTTTTTTTTACTCTGTTCTTTGATGACAATGATGACGACGACGACGAAGAGTGTATTTGAGAGTGTGATACACACAGGAAGTCTGCGAGTGATAGACAACAAGTTTTTCCATTACGTCGAAGATAAAACAAATTTGCACCACTTGATTACTTATTGTTTTCTATGGAAATCTGTCAAAAATCAATTTACCTGTCCTTACTTTATCTCAGGGCGCGGAGACGGAAGATTACTCTACAGTAAAGGTAGCAGCAGTCGCTTTGGGATCTGTCGGAGGAGTTGCAGGACTTTCGGTCATCATTCTTTGCAGCCTTTACTTCTTCCGTTATCGTCGATATCGCCGACGAGAGAGTCGAGATGATGAAGACAACCTCAGCAGCTCCACCATAAGTACTGTATCTCAAGCATCCGATTTCCGTTGTAGTGTTCCCTCACGAGCGTCCAGGCGCGGACTTTGAAAGAACACATAACAATGGGAGCTACGGACAAAAATGTTTTGAAAACCTGGAGAGCGAAGCTTAGGCCATGCCACGATTATTTCATTCTAAAAGAGGAGGGAAAGCTTCTGAAATAGAAGAAAACCTGACTGACAAGGCGACAAAAAAGCTATCTCTTTGCGGGTTTATGTTCAAAATCAAGTAGAACTGCTGAAGGGCAGCACAGATGACAGAAAAGTGTTGCTACCCTGTCAATTGGTTCTCCTCATAGTTCACACATTGCATGTGCCCTGCTGTAGTAAAGGCTGGATCTTTAAAGAAGAGGAGTGTCTACCGGATGCATATGAGGAGGCAACATAAACTTCATGTTATGCTCACTTATTTTTCATCAGAATTGTACGGGTTCATTTTAATCATTAGACACCATGAATTCATCCATCCGGTTTATTTTATGCCAACGCAGTAGGTACTCCAAACTGATTTTTGAATCAATAATCAGTAAGAAATTGTTTCATCCCTATTTCCATGTTAGCAAGTTTTATTTTGTAACTAAAATAGTTTCCAAGTTTTTATTATTTTATTTTCTGATGCATTTTTATGCTTGAAGCTCTAAATAAAATAATGATTTTAAAAGGTCAGCACACCAACAATCAGGTGCTAAATACTTTGATATCGCCATCTGGCAGAACTAACACGAAGAACTGCTCGCATTTAAGACACCAGGTATTGAAAAAATATTATTCATATCACTACAAAATGGGATGGATTTTTAGAAAAGTCAGTTCTCTAAAAGGTATTTATCTACGCCAGCATTCAAAAAAAATGAGTGTTTTAAAAATGATGTAACTCTAGTTGTAATTAAACTACAGAAACGGTTTGGTATCAATGGATTCAGATTGTTCAGCAAATTGTTTTTTTTTTACAAGTCACTGATTTCAAAGTATGTTGTGGGATCTTTTGATGTGTGTTTGATATATGATCTTCGTATTTTTAGTTACCGTGCTGCAAAACAGCGGAACTCTCTCATTATATTTATCATCTACTTAATAGCCTGTATTACGCTTCTACAATATTTTTTTATAGATCGTATTGAAGAACACGGCTGAGTTCTGTTACAATAAAAAAGCACAGTATCTCAATCTTCAGAACAGAAATACCAAACTCTTGAATGAATATTCTGTAAAGTTTAGGTTGAAGAAAAATCTAGTGTTTGTAGAATATTGAAAAAAAAACTTTCTTCAAGGCCAAGACAGTGATACCTAGTCGAATTTATATATGTAACCTTACAAGATTACGCTGGTCTATCTTCAACTCTGCAAACCAGAAACAAGTTCAAGTAAAAAATAACGGCCATTTTGTTTTCGTTAGCATTACTCGTCAAATTATTAAAGACCATCGTCATTTGTTTATATTTTTAATTTAAAAAAGACAGGAAATCTCTACACACAACAGCTAAGGAATAGTTCTTTATATTGTCTATAGTTCAAAGACATTTAAAGAACTACTATTAAACTAACGATTTTAATGAGAAATTTGGTAGAAGATGAAGTTCAGTTCATCACATTAATCGAATTCGTACGACAAGAGCTAATCCCTGAAAAATTTACGAAGTTCTCCACAGTTCTTTGATACGCCCGAATGGGCTAGCCTCTTCAAATTCTTGTGACAGACTTTACTTGCTTGTCCTGGAAGTTTAATGCCATTACACACTCACATACACTACACACAGTGTAGCGGAGTCCTTGCAGGGGACACTTGGAATCCCCATTGTACTGTTATTTCACATAAGCAGGAGAAGAATTGAACAAAGGGTTCAAAACCCGAGCTGGTCACGTGAGTCCCTGCACAATCACCATTGTACACGAAGACTTTTTGCTCCAGGCCACTGGCTGTGACTCTTTATTCACTCCTAGGTGTGTGGTTTCTTCTCACCCGATACAGATCTATCGGAGCAGAAAATTAGAAACCCCGATAACTTCCAGGTAATTAAGTGTTAGATGAATGGCCTGTCAAAGTTGACCAAACAAGGGTTTGCGGAAAGAAAGTAGGTGTGGCTTGGAGGCATGATTGACAAGGGGTTCCACAGATGGGCGGCGCTGAACCCTTCCCTTTTCAGCTTCATTGCCATTTGCTTCTTCCACTTTGTCCTGTAATAATAACAACAATAGAATTTGTAAACTATATTTCCCGTGTGGATGCGGGATCAATTACGAAAGATTTCAAAGGAACAGACAGCCAACTATGCATGAAAGACAAGCGCCAGCAAACAGATGATACTATAATAAAAACCAAAGAAGTGCCCGGATGAAGATTAAAAATGAGGAGTGAGCGGAATAGTTTGCTTGAATTATTAAAGATATATATTTAAAATATGGAGTTAAATAAGTTGAAGGACATAAATAGGTTCACTGTAAAAGGTTGATATCACTAATTGACTCAAAAACGCTCATGCACATGCATGTTTCTCACATTGTGGACAATTTGTTTTAAGTCATTAAAAATGGGAAGATAGTATTGGTACCTGTAGGTCATAGGGAATTATTCAGAGACAATTCATTTCTCGGGATGAAATATTTTTATTTGGGCAGTGCGTGTCTCCTCTTGGTCGCTACCTTGCAATTCTCAACCCTTTTAAGGGCTAGGTACCCAGTCAACAATAGGCTGAGGGAAGTATCCTGCATTTGTAATTCTCATCCCTTTTAAGGGCTAGGTACTCAGTCAACAATAGGCTGAGGGAAGTATCCTGCATTTGTAATTCTCATCCCTTTTAAGGGCTAGGTACTCAGTCAACAATAGGCTGAGGGAAGTATCCTGCACAACAAAATATCTAGCCGCCTCCATCCTCGTATGCCTATGTTCAAACCAGTAGACCCTCCACTACACCGAAGTAGCTTTAACTAGAGCAAACAAAAATTTTAACAGGTTACATATTTATTAACCATATTTCAACAGATAAAGTTAAAGATTTAAGTGTTTTTAAAGTTTTCGAGTGGCTCCTACCTTCTGTTCTGGAACCACGTTTTTATCTGCGTCTCTGTCAAGCTGAGGTCTTTTGAAAGCTCTACACGTTTACTGACACTGAGGTATCTGTCTTTCTGCAATCCAGACAAAAAATCAGTTACAAGATTACTTCTCTCGATCGCCTGATCTACTCTTTTTATGCGTGTTTAAAGAAAAAAAAGTGTGTGTGTGTGTGTGTCAGTCTGCATGTGAAGACAATCCAAAATAACGGGGGAGAAGAAAGTACAGGCTTTTGACGAGGAGAAAGGATTATGTGTCTATGATTCTATGTCTTCATGGATCCGAGGGCAAAGAAGACGTTTACACATACATAGCTACCTTAAATTCCTCCTCAAGTCGTTCAAGCTGTGTAGAAGAGTATGCCTGCCTCGGTTTCCTGTCGACAACTACACGGCGCTGACGACGGGCTGAGCTCTTCTGTGCTGGAACACAAATTATGTATTATTCGTCTGAGGGAAAGAGACTGAGAAGCAGAGAGGAAAAGAGAAGAAAGGCGAAGAAAGAGAGAGAGAAACAGTAAATAGTCTTTAAAATAATTACATGAAAAATGGATACTTTTTCTTGAAGTTTTAGAAGTTTAGTGAGTGATCTTTAAATTTTAGTTAGCGTTTCCCACCAGTAATGAACTCTCCAAAGAAACATATCTGAAACGAAAAGAAACATATTTACAAGTAAACAACAAAAAGAAAAAAAACACTTTAGCATTTATGCATAACATTTTAAACAATTATAACATGTAAATAGCTTACAGAGTATAAAAAGATAAAAAGTCATTTTGTCTCAAAAAATAATGAAAAATGCTGCAATAGATAAAACGTACCTTCAATCATTAAATGTCTTTGGTAAAGAGACTGGTACATCCACCCGGTCTGGCCGAGACTTGCGGAATACGGAGGGTAGTATGGACGCGATATGGAGTCAAAGGGAGAAAACCCGTTTTGAAAGCCGGACGACGACATGGGATGAAGCAGTCGGAGGGAAGTGGTTGCAGTGGCGGGGATGGCTTTTCATCCTCCTCTTCCTCCTCCTCTTCGACGCCATTGTCCGTGAAAGAAGGCGAGGCTGCTTTTGGCGAGGAAGGGATTTCAAGGGTTGCGATTTCTCGGCTTCTTCATCTGTCTTCAATGCTTGTCCTTCATCTTGGTCTACAGGTGACCCTACGTTGGTGTCAGTGACCATCATCCACAGTTGCATTATTTGTGGCATCATCGCCAATAATATCCCGAATAGACAAAAACGATGGTTTTGACTGATGATGCATTTTCAGGTTGAATGCTTTTGTAATCTGAGGCAGTGAGATTGAAGATTCCTCCTGAAGTGACTATTATAGAGACCCAATATGACTGAATCACATCCAGTTAAAATCTTACAACTTATTGGTTTTCTATGATTTTTACACTCAAACCGATAGAGGTGACTGAAATTTTTGAATTTTTATCTTTCTGAAATTCGTTTGCAACGTTTTCTTAGCAACAGTGCACACGTTTGTCACTCTTAAAGAAGACACGACCGATCACCTTTACCAATCTTACACTACCATCATCTAAAATTTCTTTAAACGCAGTTTCTATATAGTCACCAGCACGCATCTTTGCTCCACCCATCCTTTCCTGAATGCGAGTAGACTTGCCATCGAGGACCCTCCCCTTCCAGGAATTTTCTTTCAAGGAGAAAGAGGACCCAGAGCTAAAATCGATGGAGTTATCGATCTGTGGAACTGTTTCTCTTCTCCAATCCAGAAGCTCATTGCCTATGGCTCCGCCCTCGCCTTTGAATAGTGAGATTAACAGACTGGTCTTTAGCGGTCGTCGGGGGAGGCAACCGCAGATTTGAACCACGAAGGGTTGTTGTCCAGCGGGTCACGGTTCTGCTGCAGTTGAATTACAATGCATCTTTTTATCGATGCCCATCAGAAGACAGAATCACATTTTTTAAAGGCATTGCTGAGAAGAATTTGACAGGCAGCTGATGCTATTGCCGTTGCTGTTGTTACTGTTGTTACTGGTGGTGGCGGTGGTGGCGGTGGTGGCGACAACGACGATTTAGGAGATGCTGCGTGAGCATATATAGTGACTAGAATGTGGATGCAGGGTAACGCAATTATGAAGAGTAGTTTATTGTTTCCTGTCGGACATATGTTCTTTCTTCTTCCCTTCCACTATGTTTGTCCTGCATGAGTGCACACATTTCAGCAATATCTGCTGTCAGAGCACGGCAGACTTTTGAGCATAAAGTAGAAATACTCATCTCTGAACATGTTTAGACAACTCTTTTATGTTATTAAATGACCTATCGTTGAGATGGAAGTAAAATTACTAAATATAAAATAATCACAGATTTTATGAGTGATGAAGATTGATGACAATTGATGCCATTTTTTGACGGTTTTGATTGGGATCTGATTGTAGAGCTGTTGTGCAAAGATGTTTCAGAACAAATTCTGTTTGCTGTAAACAATAACAACAATAAAAATTAAAGCGGCTCAAATAGTAATACTGACTAGTAGACATAGACAGACATCAGGACAGGAGTATATTCCAGATACAGTCGATCTCAAATGAAACATTTTCCTTTCACGATAAAGCTCCTGCCTTTTTCCCTTAATCCTTTGATCTTGTGATACAGAAGAACAATTTTAACCACAAGACGTATGATTTCCACAGTCAAATAAAATAATTGTCAATAAAATTCATATTTCTACATTTGCTACTCCCAAATCAAAGAGCTACGACCTAATCAGACATTATGCAGGGGCCTAATTTTTATCCATTAATGTCCGTAATTATAAGCACTCGACTAAGCTTCTTTTACCTGAATGTGAAGCAGGCAGGTGGTGCTTTTCCCATTTCGCTTTCCAGCCCCGTCATCGTCCGAGAGACTCGAGAACAGAACAGATATGGATGCGAAGAGGCAATCGGCTGCGGAGGACTGGTTGGAAACGGAAGTCCGAAAAACAAATAAACTCGTTTACCTGTTCAGAAATCGAAGCCTAATCGGTCCCTTCTCGCTTCTTGGAAAATCTCCAGTGAAAAGAAATGTGCAGAAAAGTATTGTAAATCAAAATCATTAACCTCAGCCTAAGATCGCAAAATGGACTTTTGTTTGCGAATCGAACTGTAATGAACCAATCACTACCCCCGGGGTATGGGAGGAACGGTATTTTCTAAAGACGGTTAATAGAAAAAAGGATGAAACTTTGAATACACGCTGGAGAGTTGCTGAAAACATTCTTCAGTCTGATATTTTGTAAATAAATATTTTTGGCAAAATATGACAGTTTTTGCTAATAAGTAGACAAGAAATATGTATATGAAATGCCACAGGCATTTACCACTAGTCATGCTGAGAGAACTTCTTGTAAAAATTACTGATATCTTTATCACTGATCCTTGAGAAAACGTCAAGAAGGTTACTGGCAAGTTTTTTTACTGGCAAGTTTTAGTTTACTAAGCAATGGGATAAAAGTACTGGAAAATCTTTGATGGAATACACAAGCCGACAAACAAGTCAATATTGAGAGAAGATAATGATCAATATGTATTTAAAGAGAATCCATCAATAGTAGAACCGTTCCCCGCACTCCACACACAACACACCTTCTTTAATATTGTAATTCACACATACCTATATGCACACAAGTGCACGCACACGAAAATAACCAGTAACACGTTTAATTCATGGAGATTCCACATTCAGATGTCCGTATACCGTGTTTCACACAAAATACGAACAGATGTTATATTAATTTCTATACAAAGAGAGGTACTGGGGCTTATTTTCAAGGGTGTCTTATTTTCATGTACAAAAATATAAATTTATTCTAATACCGTTATGTCATCTATCATTCTCTGGAACATCGTTAAAACTAATAAACTTATTTATGTCTTAATTTCATTACTTTATAATTCCTTTTTCAGCATTTTATGAGGGCATACTGGGAGAATTATGCTGCGTCACACGGGCATCGAACAGGATAGCTGTTCACCTCCTGATTCGGACGCCATTTCTTTAACCATTTGATTTTTTTTGGCGATCTCCCCTTATTTCTGATGGTGTGAATGTGGCAGAAACTTTAATTTAAAATATGTCTAGGAAAACTGTAGACAGCTGCATATTCTCAAGCGCAAGCCATTTTCTAAGAAAAAAATTATATAGATACTTGACTCCAAAATTATTGCTTTGACAAAGATATATATAATATCTTTTGAAAATGTTCAACAGTTTTAACTACTCTCTGCCTGCTTTTAACTCTTCAAAACAACCATCTATCGTTTAGAACATTACTTCGTACATTTATGTTTCAAAATTTCAATAAACAACATCCCTTCCATTTTTAATCTCACCGGGTAATATTTTTACATCCTTCAAGGCAGGTTTTTCCAAAAAGGAAGGAGCGGCATCGTGCGATGGGCTGCATTTCTGCTACCTATAATTATAGATCAGTGATCAATGTTTACGGGTTGCTTAAAGAAGTGTTTCTACTCACTGGCATTGGCAAACAGACAGGCCTGCCGGCAAGACAGTATAATGCCCAATCTCTTTGCTCATCAATTAGAATAGCGCGCTGGCGGCGCACGTGAAAGGAAGCTTTGGCTGCGCTCTCTTCTCTGAGGACCTCGAAGCGTCTCTCGCCCAGGTGTGAGGTTCTCACGCATCAGCGAGCGGAGATAACAGCAAACTCAATCTCGGCCTAAACGCCAAATGGCTTGAAACTCTTTACAGAATGCTGCCTGCTGAATTCTAAGGCGCACGCGACGCTAAGCTCGCACGTTGAAAACATTTATTCAATTGGCAACTGGAGACTGGATTTGTTTGGAGTCACAACCATCATCTGCAGTAATATCCCTGAGTTCGATCCGGATAGTGTGCTGATGTTTTTATTTATTTTTTTTTTTCACACTCGCACAGAACTGTTGATTGGACAGCTACATACATATTAACGAGATCCTCACTAAAGAATTTGTAGAGTATGCAAAGAGGTTATTTCCCCCAGAAAGATAGGTACTTAGAATTGATTAGGTTTGTAACTTATTTTGTCATTCTTCTAGTCTATACATACTTCTCTAAATGAAGTCAGACATGTAAATATTAACACATAAGTACAGACAAAGATAGCTGCGGGCGGAGAGGCAGAAAGTTATAAATACAGAAAGACAAAGAAAAGAATTCAGATAAAAAGCCAAGATAAGTACTAGATATACATTTTTAACGTTGTTTTTTAAATTGGTCTGTCAGACTAGATTTTGTTCCCTTTTCCAGAAGATTAAAAAAAAATCCTACTATTTAAATCGATTTCAACTTACTTTGAAGTCCATTTTCTTGGCTATTTTTCTAAAATTTCCCAGATATTTAAACAAAATTTCAGTGACGTAGGCATAGTTCTAAATGGAAGAAGACAAACTAAAAGTGCGTTTTACTCAAAATCCTCTACATCAAGTGCCGCCATTACAACATGTCGATACCGAACTATACAGCAACAATTCAGGTAATCTTTCTTTCTTGAAGATCGCTTCACTTTTCTCTTTCTTAAGAATAAATAAATCAGCTAATGTATTCATATTAAAACTAGACAACTGCTCATCCTTGCTGAAATCCTCGAAGAGTGCTGGGCGTTGTTTGATCGAAAAGCTTAACTAAAAATTACACTTTAATGGATCTTTTCTTCTTCTAACTCACTTAATTTGTCAAAATGCAAATAGCAGAGAAAGGTATGAAAAATAGCAAAGAGATTATGTTTTTATTGGTTAATTTAAGAATTTTTGAAATTTTTGTATATTTAATTCAGAGCATTTGTATAACAGAATGAACTTTCTGTAAGTCGTAAAAACACATTTACAGAATTGTAAAGAACCATATCTTATGGATAGTTTAATAGATATTTAAAATAAAACATGATGATAACCGAGATGTTAATGAACAAAAAATCCGGAGTGTTGGTGATTTAGTCTTAAATAAAGTGCTTTGAAATTAATGTTCACACCGCAGATCACTAGAACGTGACCCTCAAGTCATCTGGAGTCAGCTGAACGCTATTTTTTGAAATGATTTTAATGCATTCGTTGCCGAGTTCTCTTGTCCCAGCCAGGCCCTGTGGAGAGTTATACATTATGTCCTCATCTGCTGCGGCACTAAACGGCAGAGCGCAGTGATAAACGGGCGGAGGAATAAGTGTGAGAACAGGCCCAGACAGGCCGAGCTGTGGAGCAGGTCTTTCAGAGGTGGTTAGGTACTAAATTTAGGCCGGTGACGAAAGTTTGTACCCCTAAATTCATTCCAAAACAGAATTTTCTTGTCGTCTAACAGTAATATTACTTCAACATTGTTTTTATTGTCGATTTGGCTTTAATGTCGTTTGTCATCGTTTGTGTAGGATATTTGCCATTCTTATTTTAGAAGACCCGTTAGGGACAAGAGTATTGAAATTAACGGTCGGAGTCATGACAGGCGACACATATTATTCCGGTTTTAAACAATTACAATAACATTTTTTATTCAGTGCTATACTAAAAAAAGCTCACAACGAATCAATCCACTCTTTTTGATGACAATTTCAAAGCAAGATTGTGATTAAGAAGTAAGTCGGCTGCTTATCCAATCAAATTTACCTTTTCATTATGGAGTGTCCTTGACTGCTATACAGGTATAATGACTTTAGTTTAGCTTAATATTAATGGTTATAAATCTCATTCCCTTTGCAATTTTCGCTTTATTTCTAAAAGTTTGAAAACTATTTAATGACATCTTTGAACTTAGCCAGCGCGCCTTTTATTTCAAGTATTATTTCTGTACTTTTTTCACTAGTTTCTGTCATCTGCCTCTTTTTCTTCGTCGATAAATTTCTGTGTCTTTTACTACTTTTTCTACTATTACTCTCCTTTTGTTACTTTCCTTTTGCTTTCATATATTTGTTATATCGAAATATTATTTGAGCTTTCATTTCATGGAACACACTTTGCATATGCAAGGCAAACGAAAAAAAGTCTTTTTTAAATGGGGCACTGAAGGAAGACAACACCGGCTCCGAATGTCATTTTGCTGTTAGATGCGTGGATGAATGGCGCGCGAGGGTGAAGAGGATTGTCGATGGCCCTCGAAAAAACCATTGTGCAGCGGAACTGCCAGTTATAAACGGTTCTGATGGAGAAGGAGGCCTAACCACCTCACGTAATGCAACAAACAGTACAAACACTTGTGGGACTGTCGCCAATGGCGTCAGTGATGTAGTGGTCGGCACAGGTGGTCTGGCCGGCGACTGGCATGGACTCTGACCACCAAAAGTCGATGGTTGAAACTCGAATAACGTCCTCGCAGGAAATCACGAATGGCGGTCGGAGAATGGAAATTAAAATAACAAAAATATTGAAACGTTGACAAAATGGAGAAAGTCACATAATTTTTCGTTATTCTCGTAGTTGTAACAGAACTGCGTGCTACGACAGGTCGCTCCTTTTGACCCCAACAGATGCTTGTGCTCTTAAATAAGTTGCTTGTTTCTGGTAAGCTATCAAATTTTGTTGTCTGTGCATACTATAAGGTGTCCGAGGGAAGGACTGTGTATATGTGTACTTGATACGAAGTACCAGTCCAGAACTTTCAGTATGCCTCCTATTTGATCTTTGCAAGCCATCTACTCTTTTGTAAAGCACGGGTTGAATAGGTGTTTTGTTTTGCTTTGTTTGGTATTATAATCAAAGTAATGACGAGGGAAATTATAGCTAAAGAAAAGCAAACTACAAGAAAAATCTCAAAAAAGACACAAAACAAGTGCCAAATAAACACAGATATATCTACGTGTATTTATCGTATTGATTTTGTGAATCTCGTACTTACGAAAAATAGTATTACTAAATGAAATTATATTAAAACATATTTTTATGTTCGAAATCTTATCTTCGACGTTCTGAGTTTGAGAGAGTTATCGAGCTGAAAGTACAAGAAATAATTCTATTCTAATGTGGGGTTTGCTTTGTTATTTGTATGTCTCTCTTTGTAAATATTGGATCGATTAGATTCCCTTCCTTTACTCTCTCTCCGCCAAACTCTCGTCTCTCTCTCTCTTCTCATCCCCACCACAGCCCTCCCCCTCCCCCTTCGACATTTCCCTTCCCTTTCCCCCGTTGACGCATGCGCCTTTGAAATCATCAGGAAGAAATGCATCGAGACGGAACAAAAACACTCACAATATTTTAGAAAGGAAGGAACCTTAAGGATTTCTTCAAGTGCCGGCACAAAGAACTCACAACATTACGAAAGTTCATTAGAGCTGGGATTTCGGGTTGGCAAACTCCCGCGGGCAACAGCCAATCACACAGGTGGCCGTTCTCACGTGCTGAGGTCTCGACTCGTCGCGTCACAAACAATTTGGATTGTCTCCCTTAGAAGCGCTGTTCACGTCAACACGATGGCCTCTCGTCTGCAGAAGACTGATCGACAAATGACAGATCGAGGCTGGACGGCTGCGGATGTCTGCGGCATTTGAACGCTGCTGGCGGCACAATGTCGCAAATAAACCGAGCCCGCAATTGTATTTTATCTTCAAAAATACTGTTGCCAATTTTTATCCCTGCCTCCCTTTTCTTTTTCATCCAGTCTTACTTTTTTTTTGTGTGACAATCGTTCACAGTTAGAATCGTTATTCCTTAACTTTAATGTATGGTTTGATTTCTGCCTGCAGTAGATATTACAGGAGATTTCGAAGTATTGTTTCAAACATTTGATGATATGTAGTATCTTTTTACTTTCTGCTTTTTGGAGGACTGTGTCTTATTTAGTTTAATAATCAAATTAAAATCACGAATTAAGGATTAATAAACAATTTGATTCAGTTTGAGTCAGTTGCAGCCTTTACATATATCACTACTTCGTTCTTTGTAATTTTTGAGATCACAAGCACAAATAGTATGTTTTTCATTAATGTTTTACAAAAATAATTTGATTAAACATTAAAGAAAAATTATTTAAAATAAATATTCGTTAGGATTTTAAAAAACACCAGAGGCATTTCAGTTAAAAGTTAATTCTAAACAATAACGCAACACCCTAGCACTAATTATTAAATAATAATAATAATAATAATAATAATCATCATCATCATCATCATCATCATCATCATCATCATCATCATCATCATCTGTTGTTGTCTACTTCTTTTTTCTTTTGTTCCCACTCTCTCACTGTCAATCTATAGTTGGTTATACCAAAAAATTGTAGACAAATTAAAGGCCTTTATTGCTTGCCCAGTATATATATATAATTTTGATATTATTTATCAGAAACACTTTTTACAATTCTCAAATGACTACTGAATGATATGATAGGAGACCATGGGGAAGATGGGGTTGTATGCTGACAGGATACATTCCAGAGATCATAGTCGGAAATGAGATCAATAGATTTGTGTGTGTGTGTGTGTGTGTTTGTGTGTGAGCGATGTTTCAGGTAAACATGAAGTAAAAATAATCATACATGTGCATGACAGTGACCAGAATTTAAGCCACTAGCATCTAAGAACATGGAATCATCTTTTTTTTTTAATTAGTCACATGTTTTGACTTTGAACGAGCAGACCGTTGTTTGGAGCCCTCTCTGTAGAAGAAACACGCCTAATCCACCTTCCAGAACTGGACCCTGATTCATCAGGGAGTTACAGCAGAAGCGGGCTCGGGTCTGACTTCCACATGTGACAAACCGCTGTTTTTTTGGTAACCTTTCAGTTCTGTGCTACGTTTGTTAAACATCAAAAAGGCAGTAGCGAAAAATAGTCATATTCAATTGTCATAAAATACAAGCATTATAGGTTTGCTACAGAACAAAAAGTGTCAAGAAAAACAACTTGAAATACCAAAATATAGTAACATGTGTCATTTGTGATGATGCCAATAATGTTCTTCTGCAAAATAAGATTGAAAGGCTTTTAGTTTAGGATTATTATACAGAAAGCCTTATAAAAAAAGAAAATAAAACAAGCGAGCAAATTATGAATTTTCTGATGCTCTGCGACATATTGGGAAACGTTATAAGGTTTAAAGACGGAGGTTAGGGTTAATTTACAGTAGGGTGTTCTCATAAACAAGGTTGGACAAGTGTACTTCTTCTGACTGTACGGTGGTTACACTTGCAAGTTTCATTAAAAAAAAATCAGAAAACATTAGCACCCAACGAAACCATAATGTCATAACATTGAGTTAAACAAGAATTTTACATCTCGTCGAGCATTCATCTTATAGATGAACGTTTTCCACGGCTATATATCTGCAAGATCAAAACACAATTTAAGTGAAATTGTTTTATTTACAAGCGTGTTGTGTCAATGAACTTGTGTAAATGGAAAACACATGAGTAAAGAATGCCAGCTCAAGAAGAGAAGTAATGATAATAACAAAAATAAAAAGTACACCAAGAGACAGAAAGTTCTCCCCCTTCTCTCTCTCACAGAAACATAAAAGAACAGAAAAAACTTACATGAATTTTAAGTGCATGAGTGTTACATACATAGAAATAGCGACAGAAATGTAAAAATAAATAAAGAAAAAGTACAGAAGGTAATCATACCCGTAGTTTTTCTAGTCGATATTTGAGAATCTCGAAGCAGACTGATGGTCCAACTCGGATTTCTCCAGATTTCTGTAAGCCATACTGCCGTCATCTCCAATGATGGTCATCTGTCTTTGTTTCTCTTCTCTGCATCAGACGAGGAGATTAGATGTCAGTCACATGTAATGTTCGACTTCAAAGTTCTCCCCCTGCTTCCTCGTCTTTATCAAAATGATCTATTTACACAATATTTAAAGCAGCAAAGATGTTATTATTAGAAAAGATAATAAACATTGTGGCATTTGGTTTTAGTAACGTCTGTATCTTAGTTCTAGTGATGGGAAGGAAGATACAAATAACAGAAGTGTTTGCTTATCGTTGTTTAACGTGTGTTTTAAACAAAAGCTCCATCACTAATGTAGTCAGCTGTCCTGTAGTGCCATATACGGAGATTCAAACCCACAACCCTAAAATTATTTGCAAGAAAATATTTCTCACAAGCATCTCTCTCTCTTTACACACACACATGTACATATGATGTATATGGAAATGTTACCCCGTCTTCTCTTGATGATGATTATCGTAATAACGATAATCATGACAAAAATAATGAGCACAGACCCTCCAATCGCCCATTGGAAAACGTGTGATTTTGATTCGGAACAGAGCTTGTCATGGCTAGAAGCAGGTGCTAAAACAAGCAAGCAAACAAACAAACAAATATAAGATGCTAATTTAATATTTAACAAGATGTAAAATCTGTTAACAAAGTAAAAGGCTGAACAAAGCGACATCTTGTCTACACTTTTCTTTTCATCATCAGCATCAGCATCAGCATCAGCATCATCTCACCTTCGAGTGTGAGCACAATAGCTGTGGTGAGTGTGTACCAGTCTGTGTTTTTCCACCTGGCTGTGCATTCACACCTCAAGCCACTGTCTGATGCACGCACGTGGCTTATCTGTACTGCACTTTGTTTTCCTTCTGCATCGGGTACGTCGTCCGGATCGTCTGCATACCCCGGACACGAGAAGATGACTGACTCCACAATCGGTTTCCCTCCAGCAACGGAGCAGGTGAGATTCAGCCTGTCGCCTTCCCTCAGGATGTCGCCATCTTTGTATCCGCTGATGAGAGGGCGAAGGCTTGGTGGATCTTGTACAAGACATGCAATCAGAAAACTAGACTGTGGCAACTCAAAACGAGGATGCACACCTTTTCAGACAGCTTATGACTGAATTTAATCTAAAAATAATTGTAGTGGAAAAGAGCAGAACGCAGCTCTGCACACGATTGTCAAACAATGAACCTTTTCTAAATTTCAGGACAGATTTTTGCAATATTTACATTTTTCCAAAATAATGTTCTGTGAAAAGACATCTTTTAAATATGACTGTTAAAAAATTATTTAAAATTTGAAAAGAGAGTTAACTTTTAAGGCTGTTTAGTTTTTTTTTCTATAGGATACGGCTGTGTGCTTGCAATAAACAAGAGAGTATTCACAAATACTCACAGTTTAATCTTACAGGGAATAGTCCATATTCCCATTGGCCGTTTGTGTATTTAACCACGCAAACCACAGGCTTCCCATCATCCTCAGCGGGTAATGGCATAAAGGAGCACACCCATTCTCCTGTCTGGTCACAAGGGACACTCCAGCTGTAGACAATCACGTTTGCGGCGTCCTCGGGGTGGCAGGTCAATGTCAACTTCTGGAAACCATTCGTATCGAAGACGAGCGGGCCGTTGACAACGACTTTTCGTGCAGCCGCTGGTTTTGGAGCCAAGTCTGAAGACGTCGTAAAGACGGTTGTCGTCGACGTCAAATCAAGACGTTAAAAAACATCAAACCATATCATATTTTATATGGTGAACTACTCACCGTTAACTAAACCTTAATGTAACCGTCATGTACGAAATTTGCCAAATGTGGGCAAAGCTTGTTACATATTTGTCTGGTGTTATAAGGGGCCTTTATGTTAGGTCAGCTGGGAGGAACATGATAGGTCACACAGGTGACTAAACGATCAACAAGAGCGCACTTGTCCTCGGTCGCCGGTTCTTAAAGCGCACAACTGTCCATTTTCTTTTTTTTTTTTTTTTTTTTGCTATTCCTGTTTTTATCTCTGTGTGTCAGTATAAGTACAGAAGTATCTAAATTCCTTCTTCTTACCGAACCAGATCTTTGCCAGTCATTCGCTTTAAATAATGGACCATGTATTGTGCATTAAATTATTATTGTGTTATTTTATTGTTCTCCTCTATTAGTAGATATAGTGACTTTTTGCTTCCTCACACACACCGTAAACAAGGGCAACAGACTCATTGGACCGGCGTCTGGCCATATTGTGAGACAGACCAGTAACAAATATTGAACACATATAACCTGTCTTTTCAGCAAACCGTTTTAACTCAAACTGGTACTAAAAATGCGAGTTTATTCTGTCTAGTATTTTTATTTGGATATCTGACCTGTAGGTCATTTAGATGCACTATGACTGGCAGCTGGCTTCTCAGAAATCATCCCCATACTAAAGTCTACATTTGTAAATGACCAGAATAGGTGATCCGCGCATTACCCGTTGTGTAGCTTAGACGAAATCCGGTACTCGAGAGAACAGAATCGCTTCTCAATCGGATCCTCACGACATTTTGTGTCGATGTCAGGACAGGTAGCCGCCCGAGAGTTCCACAGTACCTTCTGCCCAGAAGAGGAGACGCCGGCTGGTCCCCGTCTCGAAGCTAGTGGTAGAAATAAAGCAAAACTCGCTTTTCGTTCGATAGTTTAGTTAGCAGTCTTAACATTCTTTACAATGAAGGAGCGGACTGCAACAAATAATATAAGATCGGGTTTGCTTGTGGCAACTATCGTTACTTTGGTTCAGTGTGTGTGTGTGTGTTCAAGCAATCACAATTTCACAATTTGCACATTTTGTACGCACACGCACAAATATGTGGCGATGGGGAAATCATAAATTATTACTATATTATGAAGCGAGAATGTATTATTGAGTACTAAAGAATATAACAATTTTTACCGCCACTTTACATTTGAGGATGAGTGATACAGAACATTGGAGATGTTGTGGGAAAGAATTTGAGAGAAAATGAAGAGGACCGCAGAAATAGTAACAAAAGAAGAGAAAATAAATCAATCGACACAAAAACAAATACTAAGAAATACAAAGACTCGGAGACAAACCTCAAGGAAATCAGCGTGACAAAACTCGGAATTTTCCAAGCTAAAATTCTGCAAAGCGATTGTGATCCTGTCACCCTTCGGGCGTATAATATAGTAGATGCAATCCAGGTTATTGGGGTATTTTTTCGGGTATCTTGGCGAGTGTATGATGCCAGATGATGACGTGATATTCTCTCCACAGGCTGTCGAATGGGAAAAAAATATCGAATTTTTATTATTTTATTATTAATATGCTGTACTCTGTATTATATATACTTACAGTTAAACTAAACACGAGATCGTTAGTTTGAAGAGATGTTTTAATGTGTTAATTGATTTATACAGCATGTGTAGAAAAATTATATATTTATGAACAAAGAAAGGGAGACAATTTTAAAAGAATGCACCTGTATTGTAACTGCAAACATCATGACGTGTGTTGGTGTAGTAGATGCCAGTGTGCTCGGAGTAAAATTCAAGTATTTATTATATTATTCGTATGCTGTTTTTTTAATTGCAAATTATCTAATAAATTAGCCTAAATCACACCAACAATATCTCTTCCACTAGCCCACGGTTCTTAGTCCTCTTGGGCTATTGTCTCTAATGTTCGGCCTTTCAGCGAGCAAAGTATTCAGGCCTGACGAGAGGGGGGCAGGGGTCTCTTTACACATGCAGAAGGTTAGTTTGAGTGTAAATTGTAAACCTACAAAGTATTTAATCGTCCAGTATCCTATGTCTTTTGAAGACACTCAATATTATAAACGACTTACGTAAACGTTCAACATCACATCTCTATGCAAGAGCAGTCTCCTTGTTTTCCTGTTTACACTGAGGTTTGCTTGTCGGCTGCTCGAACTACAGATATGAAGAGCACCGTTCAGAGCCTCTTCAGTTATCGTAGCGGGTGTTCTTCGTATTCTTCATGTCGTAATACACAGTGTTGTCCATAGGAATGGGAATCCCATGGGAATCCCATGGGAAACGTCCCATGGGATGGGATGGGATGGGACAGCACACATCCCATGGTAGTCGAATACTTGATATTGTAAAATAAATTTACGCTGAAATTTGCAGTTGCGTAAGTAAATTATTGGAAAATGAACATAGATTTCCACTGCTAAAAGCAAGTGCGAAAATTGTTTTGGTGGAATCCCATGGGTGGGACTATGGGATGGGGACGGGAAGAGGGAGCTCATGTAGTTATGATGAGGCGTGGTAATCCACGGTTGGTTTGAAAAGACGACTGGTACACGACTTGCATACGCATTCCTAATAAATGTATTCGTATTATTTCTCTAGATATAATATTCCTTTCACTTTCGCACCACACAGCTATAATTTTGCTTACTGCGTAATACCAATTCGTTTGTTCCGCCACACCCTAAAAAAGTTCAAAATCTCGACATAAATTATAGAATATATCCTGTCCATGCACACTCACGTACGCAACTATACTGCATTCCGCTGCAGTATAACGGCCACTGCCTCAATTGAACTGTTTCCTGTGACGTCATGAAAACATGAGTGGAGGACAGCTATAACTTCCGAGTGTTCAGTCGCTGTTACCGCTGTATAAACATAGTGACTGCTTTTGTTAGTCAACACGAGCACTCGGCGAAAATCGCTGGCAATAGACCATAAAGTATCACGAAAACATATTCTGACGGTATTTTATGACGAAGAAGCAGGAGAAATATTAAATCATTTTTTTTCCTTAATCACATCTAGATGTGTCGAGAAAACAGTGACGAAAGGGTTGTAATATTTCTAAAGATAGCGTCGTCTGATGTAATCCTCAGCCAAAAAAAAAAAAAAACAACAAAAAAAAAAAAAACAGACCTGGACAGGATGTGCTGTCGCTCGATGTTCTCTTAGGCACTCGGATTTGCTTTGTACTAATTGTCATTTCCTAAAAATACTGGTTACAAGCTCCATGGATTAACTTTGTTCAGACATGTGTATATACACATCTCTGCTTTGTTCAAACGTGGCGTGCCAACTTCATCCCCTACAATACTCAACAATCTGCGCAAAAACACGAGCTGTTGAAAGCAACTATGATTGCTTGTAATAAGCTGAAAACTTGAATGTGAAGAAAAATGTTGCACTCGTGTTGTCTTGTAACACAGAAGAAAGTTTACCCCATCCATCAATATATTCAATTCTACTACACCTGTACACACAAACAAAAGTACAGGAATATCTCTCGTTTATTTATTTAATTAAATAAGTCTTAGAAGACAAAATATTTTTATTGACACTTCCATTCTTGTAGACTTGTTAATGGGAGATAATTCTGCTAGCAGTTGCTTACTCTCAGCGTATAGTTACCGCCCTCACAGTACCATACTGTATGTGGAGCAGTTTCAGAAAATTTAATGCTTTTGAGAAGATTCAGACTTCGATAAGTTAATTGTTCTGTAAAAGATTATGAATAAATTCTGCAGTAAATGGTAAATAAATTAGACTTTGCTCGATATATAATTCTAAACTAGATTGTATAGCTAGAGAGAAAATATTTAAAATTTCTCTTTTCTTCTGTCTTTATATTCTGCAAATGTGCTCACATAGATCACTAGCAACTACCTTTGTAAAAAAATATCCGTACAGAGAATATGCAGCTTCTTTTAAATGCCAATAGTATTAAGAAATGTCACAAAGATCATTGAATAATCTCCACCAGTGACATACTCACCCGATATTTTACTCTCACTCCTGTTGCAGGACATGTGTTCTGGACACAAGCAGGCACTCGCCTTGCCAGACTTGGGTACACAAATATAGGGCAGCCTCCGTTGTCAACATCGCATCTGTTGGGACCTTAAAGGTAAATGTTATTTCTAACTCAAGCAATGCGATACTTATCTTGGAGAATTCTCTTGTACAATTTGCAGGCAAACGCTCACAAACAACAGTCGGAACTTTTCTAAAGAATGAAGGAGACTTTGGAGCGATTTTCATACATGCATAGTACATTATGTAAGCACGCACACGCCCACGCACGCACTCACTTCTAACGACGATATTTTGGTCAAGCACAATCATATCCTTCATTGTGAATTCATGGAAGGAGAGGTTTCCAGCTGAAATTCCTGTTGTTGTATTAACTTTATACAAAAACGAGAACGAAAGAGAAGGGAATCTGAAATGAGACGAAAAGGAGAAACTGTCATTTTATACAATGAAAAAGTGTACACTAGAGTTCCTGTTAATGAATCCATTTTCGAGCATACTGTCTAATGACATATATATATATATACATTAGTTTATGTGAAATTTTTTCATAGTTCACATTAAGCTATCTGTGATCCGCATATACCTGTCTTCAGATTCTTTAGACTATCCACAAATAAATGGTAAATGGGGGAATAGGAGTAAGGTTGAGAAACTGAGGTATAACTTACGTGTAAATGCTGCTTTGAATGACATACAACATGTCGTCTTTAAGGCCGAGTGCATAGAGGGTGTCAGAGAAGTCAGGCAATGAATATATGACCGTGGAGTAATTGCCCTCGAGATCCGACCTGCCTACTGCTCCTGACAATGCATCCACCCAGTACAAATAGCCTCCTACACACACACACAAGTGAACAAGTGAACAAGTGAGCGAGATAGAATTAGATGAAAATACAGGTAACACCTGATTGTCGGGTATAACTGGTCTGATTATTTCCTTGGTAACATCCGACAGGTGACCTCACACTCATCACCATCACCACTGCTAGTTGCCAACTCAGCTCCTGATACATCCACAATATGGGTGGGGGATGATTTCTCCGATAGCTTCCTACCCGGGTGCCCACTTTGTCCACGGATTCCTACTGGGTGTATGTTTTATCCATGTCGCACCCCTTGCAGTAATTATCAACAAAGCTCTTTACTGTACACTGTGAATGGTACTCACGGTCTAGGTCCAGGGTGATAGCATACGGCCTGTCTACAGATGTGACAATAGTTCTACGATCACTCCCGTCGTAGTTAGCACGTTCAATTTTAGGAGAAGTTCCAATCTGAGTCCAGTAAATGACACTGACAGAAAGGAGACATATCATAGCGAACTGTTAATTTTGTGTGCAACAAGAAATTTAATCTCGAATCGTAAAGCTGTGTCTCCTGTTGAGATGTAGATGAGAAGTATCCACAGGCACAGGTTTTCATATGAAGGCATCATGCTTTAATGTGTATACGAATAAATTAGAAGATAAAATTCACAGAGAAATTAGGTTAAGTAGAACATAGTACATAAAAAGATGAGAAATTTTAGACAGGTGAAATTTCACCAGCAAATATGCAAAACATCGATGCCACGGTGATCAAGCTGCATTACAGTCCTCAACCAATATTTTAGAGAGAATTCTGTGTCAATGCTTGACCACTTGCCGGACACTCAACCATCGTGCTAAAACCTATTTGTAACAGAAAGCGGATTCATCTATTGCTTATAAAATCCATGTTGTCTCAGAAAGAAAACTTAGTATAAACATTTCTCACTTGTTTACTATATCCAGTGCGAGATCAGAGGGCCCTTCGAGATCTGTCGACAGAACCTCAGAGACATGGGAAGAAGGAATGTCGATGAGACCAATGACGCCATTATTCATGTCAGCGAAGAAGAGCAGGTGAGAGAGATAATCCAAGGCAAGCCCGCTGCATTTAGAACTCCTACCTATGAAAGAATGATGAAAAGATTAAATAAAACTGAAAACTGAAATTGAATTAAAAACACTTTTGGATGATCTTATAAGTTTAAAAATAAAACAAAGAATTAACAAAACATTTTGTAACCAATAAACGATAAACAGCAAGAGGAATTTTGTTGTTGTTGTTGTTTTTTGAACGTTCGTATGGTAAGGACTGTGATATCACGAGGACATGCAGATAAGACCACATTACCAACAAGAATTGTTGTCATCCTGTCGCAAATTTTACACCGTTCCCACAAGGACTGCACATTTCTACGTCTGCTGGTCATGGGGAAGAAGTTTGTTTTAAACATTTTAATTGCTCATGCAGCTACTCCGGAAGCATTTAGAAAGGCAAGTGACAAAGCATGCCGTTAATAACGAACATCCTACGCATCTCAGAAGTCAGCACACATTCAAATATGTATTGTCTTTTCAAAACTAGATTACCGAAATCAAAATTGTAGTGTTTGATGATGTCGCTGCCGTTAGGAAATGCGCTGTTGATGCTGTAAGATGTTGACCAGTAGACGCGGTCGTCCAGCGGATCCAATGCAATGGCCAGGAATGTTGAAGTACTCAATATTGGGATCGGGGTATATATTCCCGTCTCTACATCCAAGCGGTAAATACCATCATGGGCTGTCACTAGAAGCGGCTGATAAGGAAGCAGGGCTGGAAAAAAATGGCCATCAAACTTAAATAAAATTTACTGCTGTTATTTCGAGGTCGACAGCAGCATTAAATGTTTTTCACTAATAATGAGCACCGCCAGCATGTTCCTCTGCTTCTCACTTCTCATAGCTGGCATTGTCATCGCTGTTATCACTATGCTGATGAATAAAATAAGATATAAGCTAGAAAAATGCTCTTAAAGATAGATATTTGATCAGATCAAGTACTCTACACGCTACCCACCTACTGATATTAATTTAACAAATAATATCTGTACTGTCTGATAAGGATCATGGTGGTCTTAAGGCCCCGACAGCAAATTCAGAAAAGCATCTGCATCTTAAACCTTGCGCATATACTTATAATATATATATAAAAACTATGTGTCATTTACTCTGAAAGTGTTTAGAACCAAAGTAAGAATTAAATCTTGGAAACCACGCACTTGAGGTATAAATTGCCCGAAACCCTGAGTAGCTCACAGAGTGATCAGAGACAAAGGTAATCCTCATAATATTTTGGGTGGTGTGTTGTTTTCTTTGGAAGAATAGATCCACATAAATCAACTCCACCCAGTATAGAAGAAATTTTTTTTCCTCCATCCTGCACCTTAGAAACAAAAACAAGGAGTTCATGTCGACCATAAATATTTTAATTGCAAACTGAGAACGTTAGGACGTTTAAGAATGCAAACAAGAACTACGCTTTTTTACGAGTGTCCGAAATATAAAGTTCTATTTTTCGATTCCTTGTTAATATTTTAAGAACTGGAAAATAGAGAAAAATAATAATGCTTTTAAAGATGACGAAACACACACACACACACACACACACACACACACACACCACACACACACACACACACACACACACACAAACAAACAAACAAACAAACAAACAAACAAACAAACAAACAAACAAACAAACAAACAAACATACAAATACACGCGAGTGTGTGCACACTTAAAAATGTTCAGCCTTTACTGCCTCTTTCATTAAAACCAGTTCTGGAAGTGACACAACTCTGAGACTATCTAAATAAGAAGAAATACGTTTGTAACATAAGAACAATTATAATAATTTTAATTATCACCTGAACGTAGTCATGACAGTGAGAAAGGTGGTCCTCAAGGCTGATGTTCGTGAAGGTGAGCGTGATGACCTCACCTTCTGGCCTGGCTATCAGGTAGATGCAGGTCAAGTTGTTGGGGTAGGGCTCAGGGAAGTTAGGGGATGTAATAGTTCCGGAGGCGTTTGTAAAGTTTCCACCGCACTCTAGGACAGCAATCAAAATGAAAAGTCGTCAGCTTTATCATCATCCATAAATCATCGCCAGCAGCATCACCGTCACCACAATCTTCAGATTGCTGGAAGTTTTTTTTCTTTGTGTGTTATAAAATCATCACCAACATGAAAAGAGAGGATGAAAAATGTTTCTCACCTTGACATTTGCAAGTTCTGATCGTAGAAAATAGTAATGGCAGAAAGGCGCTCCGCAAAAGCACTGGGCAGCCTGTAATCAAATATGAAAAACCTTTCTCGACACTTTTGTGCAATTGAATAAAAGGTCTCAGTAAATGAAAGAGCGTTTGATTTTTATTTTCTTAAATGAAAGGCGGAGTTCCAAGCTCTATCCTGTTTTTGTAACATTTGCTTTGCATTTAAAACCAATTGAAATTAATGTGGTATTCAACTATTTCTTACACAGTTTTATATAACTCACTATGTTTGCTTGCTCGCCTGCTTGTCTGTCAAATGAAATTTCTAATCTATGTTTCAACAACTTCTCATCTTCCTAGAGGTCTCAAATTTGTTCCCGCTGCTCATTTCAGGTGAAAATATAGTATTTAATTATTTCCAGTGTCCACAATTAGTAAAATATTTTAAATTTTAAACACAATTTGTATGATGACTTCCAGGTGAGATAGGTAACAGATGCTCTAGGACTAGTAAGCTATAGCTAGCTCCTCTGATTCGACCTAGGATAAGGAAATAAAGCAAAACGAAAAAAAAATTTCTAATAAAATTTTTACAAAACTAAGAAGTTTACAATAAAATAAATAATTTTTAAAAAAAAATTCCCTTTCCTTAGGTTTCCGGACTTTCTTTGATACATATAACTAAAAATATAAAAAGTGTGAGGAGCCCCAGAGTGTTCAAGTTTCAAGAGTGCCTCTCAAACTTTTCTATTTTGAGTTATATGTATTAAAGTAAAAGTGTTTTTTTTTTTATTATTATTTTCATTTTTTTCGCTCTGTTCTCTTCTGCCACGGATAAGAAGACCTTGTCCTTTTATGGTGTCCGTTAGAAATGTAGTGCTTCAGTTAGCTTAACTGGTGACATCTTAAGTGGAAGCTGCTATAACGAAGTGCGTTTTGTGAATAAAGGTCGGCTGCTTGTAGATGTGTAGACAGGTTAGTGGTGGTAGTGAGGAAGAACAAACAGTCGCCAACGGTACTCACGTCTTTTGCGCTGGAATGCCATTGGGACAACTGTAGTCACACGTAGCTCAGTTTACTTTAAGAACAGTTTCTGGCACACATAAAATAAACACGAATTTCAAGACGTTTGAATGTCTGAATGTTGATTTGGCAGGCCTCTGTAATTAGTTCTTAACCCGTTAACTCAACCTTACAGTTTAAAAGTGAAGGAAATAAGAAAATAAAAGAACAAATATCAATAACTTCACTCTAAATTCAGCCAGAGTTCAATTAAAAAAGAAACACTCATCTCTACAAATAAGAATCTACATACATAGATTCACAAACAACAAGCCAATCAATAACTGCAAATAATACACATTCTGGAAATAAATTATTAACAACGCATTGAACGTACACCGAAGAAGATCATTTAAGCCTTAAAGGCACACAAACAAAAGTTTCTCTGTAACAGCTTTTGAGTTCCCTTCTCACAGACTGAAACGAAGAAATGCTTGGAAGGACGAAGAAGTGTGATGCATGTAAGTAGTGTGTTCAAATGATGCGACTCACAGTGCCAAACGCTTTAAACTGCACTTCCGGTAATGGATGTGTAGTGTTTCTGTTACTAGCATGTAGCAGACTGGACTAGATGTTTCTAGATATGTAGAATAAGATACGCAGATACATATGTGGTTTGAAGATGAGCACTATGTTACTCCTCTGAAGGAAGGTACATGTATATCCCTTTATTGCCTAAATATGGAATTTTAACGCACAACGTGAGATCAGTGACCGTATATTTCACAAACAAAAACATAAAATATTTAATTTGACTCACATGTTTCGATACAGAGACTACGAAGAACAGCTTGAGAACTCCCAAACGGCGGCCCTTGAAAAGCTGCGCGGATACGAGCTGCCACCACTTAAGTGGAACATCTGGAAGAATGGTAGCGAGGGACGTGTAATTTGAGGGTAATTAAGTTTTATAAAGGTCTAGTAGAGCACAAATGTTCACAAGTATCACCATCCACAAACTGAGGTCCGACTTATGAGATCGCGTTTGCACTTGAATATAGCTAATTAGCATGTGGTCTCAGGTCAACCACTAATTGAAGGCTTGTTAATGTGCTGTGCATGGTGATGTTTGTGAACATTGGAACGCTTGTATCTCGAGAACGTAAGGCGGGTATTCAAACAGATTGTGGAAAATAATAAAGTGGTTCCCAGTCACTTAATCCCCAGACACTTCATCCCCGACACTTCATCCCCGACACTTCATCCCCTAGACTTTTAATCCCCAGACACTTCATCCCCAGACACTTAATCCCTAAACTAAATCCTTAACTATAAAAATTATGAAGTCAGCGAAAAATTTAATTGAAATTCAAATTCAAATCATGCTATTAACTTCAACGTCATTTGAACATCTACAACATTAGTTAAAGTTCATATAAGCTAGTAAATTTAATGTTCTTCAACAATATGATATGAAAATAGTTCTTGAGTGTCGGGGATGAAGTGTCGGGGATGAAGTGTCTGGGGATGAAGTGTCTGGGGATTAAAAGTCTCGGGGATGAAGTGTCGGGGATGAAGTGTCGGGGATGAAGTGTCTGGGGATTAAGTGACCGGACACCTAATAAAGTACACTGAGCTTTATCCAGTCATTAGAGTGAAAATTACATCCCACTAGACCTTTAAGCTGACATTCATGTCGTTAGGGAAATTTTCGACGCATTATCCGTTGTCAACGACCGGACGTACTTTCAGAACATACACCAATACAGTGATGACTTTTGTCAGGGACAGATGTTAATCAGATGATAACAGCACTGCATGTAATCATGAAAAGTCACAATGTTTCTTTGTCGTGAATCGACAACAGCGGGCTTTCTGTAAACTGCTTCCATGTAGCTATGAATTCACACTCTTGTATAAATTTTGTTTTGTGTGTATGTATGTGTGTGTGAGAGCGAGAGAAATAGAAAGAGATAAAGGGTCTATTTCTTGTTGCGGATTGTGAAATCAGAGATAGCACAGTAGCCACAAAGAAGTACGTGCAGCCATTTAAGGTTAAGTGTGATGTAATGCTCGTTTTACCGATTTTTAATTAATTTTTTAATTAACCATTAATAGCAATCATTTAATGATACATAATAATTCTATTGCTGTTTCTAACTCTTATCAGATATATAACATATTAACAAATAAGATTGTGTTTGTCGTATTGCAAAATGTTAGAAAGAATTGTGTTCTTCTATCATGCCCCTCCTGCTGAAACATTCAGTAACCCACCGCGTTTGGTGGACGACTGTATTCTACCCTTTCAAAATATCCGTGTGTCAGGGACGCTGTTTTTGATCACACTTTCACTCACTACACGCACGCGTCCCCTTGCGTGTTCTTTTCACACAGATATCATAGAGATTTGTCGTGGGCAACAAAACTTTATATCGGTCAACATTAACTAAATATATATACAAAGTCCGTAGGTCTTCCACACTGTAACTCCAAACTGTCGTATGTTTTGAATAAATCGTTAGTCTTAGTTACTCACACCCAAAATTAAATCCTCCTTGAATTGCACATACACAAGTTCCCCAAAACGAACAATCCATACACTGTCCGCTACTCGTCCTTTCTCCCAACCGTCTCTGTATCCACACGTACAGTCAGACAGCTCCTCAGTTTTCCGTCCGTCCTCTCTCTCCAAAAATCTTTTCCGTCCGCTTCTCGTCACCTCTCCGGGGGTTACGTTGGGATTCCACACTCCCAGTGAGTCCTTACGTAGTTCCTTGACTGGGCAAGCAACTAATTTACTTATTACCGGTCCCTGTATCCACACTTACAGTCAGACCACTTTCACGCCTGTCCTTTCTATATCTCGTCTCCCGTCGTCTGCCTCTTCCAAAACTTTTTCACGCCCCGCACAATCTAAAACTACGTCATAAAATGACGTCGGGTTCTGACGCAAAACCACGACCCAGCAAAAACACTCATATGCTGACTGGTAAGGGCGATAATCTCTGACAAACAAAAGACAGGGGCAGCAACCCCCTGTTGCTAACACCGTGACTTGCTTGTCTATTTTGTTGTTGTTGTTGTTGTTGTTGTTGTTGCTATCAGATCGTTTTTGTATGACCAGTTAATCATCTCTGCACATGAACATGTCGTGTGCAATAAAATGCTGGGGATACAGTTAGCAGTTTTGTCGAGAAGCCACGATTATAGCTTGCGATCTGCTGGAAGAATGAAAAGCTTTCAATCATCAAAAGGAGAGTTAACGGGACTTGGTTGCGTATTACATTAAAGAAAGCAAGATGTGGTCAGGAGACTGGCTTCTCGTATAAGCTAGGATTTGTAAAATTGTACTGTGAGAAGAACCTGTCTCATGGGATTCAGAGGTCAGGTTTTCAATACTTACCATTTTTCTATTTTTAATACACAGAAATCATTTTCAAGGAGAAAAAAACAAACCACGAGAAATGAGTTTAATCCCACAATAAAGCACTTACAATAATGCATTTTATTGCTCACTCTGTTCCGAGCTCCTACTTTTCTCTTGGCTTTGTAGTCCAAAAGCATTGAGCCTGCCCCAAAAGACACATTAATATGGCAATAGACCTTCTCACAAGTGAACTGTACATAAATTAGAACATCAAGTACCTTAAGATGGCTTTGGATTGGTTTGGGGACGCGGCTCTCAGACATACGAAAGAAAAGGGGAGACAATGCTTTTGTCATCAGCTCTAAATGACACGAAGTAAATTGCTTTGCACTTACTAAATTTTTAGTGGTTTTTTGGGGTTTTTTTTTGTATTGTTGCACTTACCAAGAAAGCAACAGGTGTTTTGTGTCTATCTAACTAGCACGAGTTTTGATAACTGTAAAGCGAATCGTGGAATGAAAGTGGTGTGGAAACAGTGCTTTCTTGGTTGATTATTTTCGCACTTGTTTCGACATTTTTTTACACATATTGTCGGCATTTTAAAACTACTTGCTTCCTTGGTTATCATCGATTTCTGCTACTTGAATTTCATAGGGCAGGGATGCCGAGACTTTTGTTTCCTTTCTTGGAACGTGTAACGGATAAGTACTTAGTAGAGGGGGTTAGGAGGGAAGATCGACAACCGTGGTTGATCTGATCTAGCGTAGTGGGCTGGAAGTTGTTTGCCCTTGAGCAAATGACGTAAACTGGGACGTCAAAATAAGGTGACGTAAAATATAGAGGAAAATAACGTTAGAGAAAAAACGGAAAGCAGAGAGCTAACGGCGGAACCGAAGTGGAAGCTGGTGGATTTTCTCGGGACTTTCTCGCAACTGCTGCGACAGCGGGAAAAAGTATTACGGAAAGTAATACCGTGGTTAAACTACAGGTGGATGTACTTCACAGGTCGTGAGTCACTGTAGTCCGTGTCCGCACCGTGAGGGGAGCTCTGTGGCTTGGGCATCCCGCAGTACAGTTTCTTGGTGGGGCCAAGAAACCACACACTGGCGTCAGCGAGAAAACAACGGTCCCAGAACGGAGAACTTGGTGCAAGACTGGTGCACCGACCTCCATCTGTCGCCTGGAAGGGACAGTTCTTAACAGCCTGAGAGTAAGCGCCGGTGGAGGAAAGGTTTCCTCCCGGCCTTCAGCGAATCTAACATCATCCTGCCAAACACCTAGGAGGCGGCCGCATGCGCAAGACCGAGACGTTCCGCTTGTAAACTGTTGGTACTGTAAAAAACCATTTATTTTTTTAATAATAAATAGACTTCGTGGAAAGAAGATCAGTGGGACTAATTAGAATAGAGGACTTGGGAGGGTCTCAAAGACTTTAATATAAAAAGGTTAATGTTTCATCAAGAACGAACATTTTGTTTTATTCTTCATCAGTGACAATATTTATGAGAGTCGATTTTATTGTTAACTTTAATAGTACGTGGGATGAATGATAACATATTGGTAATATATCTTGTGTGGCGAATGAAGGAGTGAATCTATGAGTGTGGATACTTTGCCTTTGTTTCATTTGACATTGCATTTGAATTGAATAATTATTCGTGCCTCTAAGAAGGTACGCCCACCCTCAAGCGATCAGGATATTTTGGTTTGTGGAAAGAATGCGCGTGTCCGCGGACGGTCCGTGACAGAACGACAATAAAAAGAATTAGCGACAGTCATACAATAACCAAAGAGTTGATTACAATAATATTGTAGAGAACTTCTGGAAACCGGCAAAAAAAGCAAACAAACCAAAAACAAAAAAACAGACAGAACATGTGCTATGTATATTCAGTTTAATACAGAAAAATAGTTTCAGTAAATGGCTTCTTAGAATATGGGGTATACACTGCCACATGATTGTTTACATTACTGCAACATGTTACTTTCGCAATTAACGCATTACATTTATTTTGTGTATAAAAGAGATTCCTTTTTTAAAAAATAGTTGTGAGCTACTAATAGCACAGAAATACATTTAACATATAAGTCGATCGCACATGAGTTCAAATGTCAGTGTTCTAACCAAGATGAGCTGTGTTCTAAGCAAACCGCACAAATACTAAAGTTTCATTAGCCAGGGCAAAAGTTTTTCAAATAAATCAGAAAACATTTCAGCTTTCCACCTATAATCAAACTGCAAAGATGCCTTATAGCTTCATTTCCACTATCATCAGTATTGCAGCAGCAGCCACAACACCTACAAGGGTTCCACCGATGACGGATGCCGTCTGCAACGAGGAAGACGACAATGTTGTAGTGCTCCTGCTGATGTCCGTCGAGAGCTCTGGTGTGTTTCCCACAGTCTGAGACGTAACATCTTGTGTAGAATTCTCAGTAGTTTCTGAAAATAACCAACGACCAGGGATGCTGAATATTCTGTGTGACTTTACTCATTATCTCGTGTGACCTAACAATAGTCAACATCATCACAGGAATGTATTTTGTTTCAATTGCTATCAGTAATATTGCCCATTCTATATTGGCTGTTCAACAATAAATTATAATACTAGGGCGTAAAATAAAATACTTTACAAAATTTACATCACAAGGATAAATTTATGAACAGACAACTTTTAAAGAACAAATAATATTTAATCACTGCTACTTACCTGGAGTACGGCTGCAAGAAACTCCATCCGAATCCAGGTTATAGCCGTTGTTACAGAAGCAAATCTCGCCGTTTGTTTCCACAGCACATCCCCCATTGACGTCATCGCAGTCATCTCTTTCGCAGACAGTGAGTGCTGCAACATATATTGTTTACACTTTATGTTATTCAAAGATCACACACAAAAGTTACTCTGAATGTACCGACATGTCTTTTTCTGATTGGCGTTATGTTCAATTCTTTACAAATATTCTGAGTGCCACTGGTTGTCTGCCATTACTTTGACACTTACATTTTTCTTCTGTAACTGTATTTACGGAGACTGGTTGGCGTGTGTGACATGTCAAAACATTTTTGTTAGATCTTTATAATTATAGAGATGATTCACAAGTATAAAAGTGGAATCCAGGTGAACAAGGGACATTTGTATGTACGTGGCTCTCGTACAAAGACTTCTTGCCTCTTCACAAACTCACCTCTGCACGTGAAGCCGTCGTTGTTGAGGATGTATCCTGTGGCGTTACAGGAGCAGCGGTAGGAACCGGCGGTGTTCTCACAGCTTTGAGTGCAAACATTTGTCTGCAGGGACGCGCATTCGTCCACATCTGTCACATGACATACACTCGAATGCCATTAAACCAATTTGAGCTAAATATTTTGATATTAGCGATTAGATACAACTCACAGTTACCCTGTGACAGTTAACATCAAATCACACATGAAATCGAAGTGTTTTAGTCTTACCTTTGCATGTCTTTGTGTCTTCATCCCAATAAAATCCTTCATCACACGAGCAATGGAAGCTGCCGATGGTGTTGTTGCAGTGCTGGTCGCAGAGAGACTCGAGACATTCGTTAATATCTGTTATAATTAAAAAGAAAGTTTATATCCTATTATCAGCGTTCACGTACTGTCTCAATGAAAACAAAGAAGTAAATAGTTTTATGAGTATATCAATTAAGCATTAGGTTACTACGCTTATACTGCGACAATGTACGGCCAGTGTCAATATCTACTAACCATTAAACGTTACACATGTGATGAAGATAAATCAGTCATAATAAATATAATGTACAGAAAGTATAGTTCGGGAAATGATAGTCACCGATAATTATTTCTACTACTAGATATGACGATAAACAGAGTGCCTTGTCATTAATCTTTTGTTATCTGTGCACGACAAAAATGTGCATCTACAAAATTGAAAATACCAAAAAGCAATAAGGGCTGGGTGCAAAGCCAAACAAAATATACAGAAATAGCAATAAATATTGGTTTGCATTGCATCGGAAGCAGCTAGAGAAGTATGGTCATACAAAATTCAACTAAAGAAAAGGTTATAATAGAAGGGAATTAATGAGAAAGCATTGATGACCATGTACCTTGACACACGCCGTTGTTGTCTGCAGCGAATCCCTGACGACACCTGCACGTGTAGCCTCCATTAGTGTTGACACATTCTACGTTCTCACCTGTACAGTTAGCAGGCAACATTCCCGACTGACACTCGTCAACATCTTTGTCACATTTAACACCTTCCCAACCTTGATGACACACGCAACCGGAAACAGGGTCACAGCGATCTGCTCCGGCTGCGCATGCGCACACTTGATTACAGTTAGGTCCGAACGTCCCTTGGGAGCAGGCTGTAACGGGAAATATAATCACATCACCAGTCGATAAACATATACTACTCTAAAAATGACCTAATAAATTATAGCTTTGAATTAAAACAATGAAAAATTCTTTAGTCTGCTCCTGTCTGACTAGTAAAAAAGTCAAAGAAAATGAATGAATATATGCTTATGTAAATGTATGTTTTATGTAAGACTGACATTTATATTTGGTTACTGCTCATGCTTAATAGTTAGTGTAAATGTCAAACGCTTTCTTTCAAAATGGCAATTCTCTGTCAAAGGCAATGTGTAAATTCGTGATACAGTATGTTATTCTTACTGGAGCATGTCAGCCCGTCATGATCCAGCTTCATTCCGTCAGGACAGCTGCAGGTGAAACTGCCAGGTGTGTTAGTACAGGTGTGGGAGCACTTGGCCAGTCCCGCTGAGCATTCATTAATGTCTAGAACAAATAAATAAAATATATTAGTCATACTCGACATCAGATATTATTTTATCAGAAAAGCTTACTTTAGACATCAGGATTTTATCAGCAGCAGAAAATAACTGCCCCTCGTGTGATGTAAGTAGATGTTTTATATTATTCAGAAAATAGACTGTTATAAATACATGGTGGATCGACTGAAGAACTTAGCTTAAATGTGAAGACCGGTGGATAGTTTATTTTACTATTATCATACTTTAACTTACCAACGCAAGTCAGTGTGTTCGGGTTGATCGTGTAGCCGCTGTTGCATAAACACAAGTCGTTGTTGTTGTCGTCAAGGGTACATCCGTGAGCCTTGCTGCACATCGTCGCATTGTTACAAACTCCACGCACTGTTGTAAGGTACATCAGAAAAGACAAGTAAAACATGTAAGGTATTTAAGTGTTAACTCAGTGAATGAACATAATTATACCCATATGTCTCAAACTGACAATATTTGTGACAAAGTGTTTACAGTGTCCAGATACGCAGAATAGAATCACACCTGTCGCTGGAAATGCCAATGCTCTCTTAGTCAAAGGGAAGAAATACGGGGTACGCATCATTTAAAAAAGTATGTTTAGGGTTTTTGAATACTCACACTGGAAAAATACTAAAAATTATTATTTGATTTTACAGGTCCGATCATTACAATAAACTTTCAAATCTGTAATTGCAGGATCATGAGTTGTGAAGCGTCGGATAAACCAACAACACAAAAGTCACAAATTCTTTCAGTAGTTAGTATTAACAATAAGCTTTGTAAATAGTAAATACATTTTTTATTTTTGACACATCCTATCTCTCCTAAACAATGTCGCTCAATATGTGAGCGTATTAGCAGCGAATGTATTTGGTAACAAAACAGCAATGTACAACCATGTTTGGCAGGTGTAAATAGAGTTCATCTCAACATGACATAAGCCATACAAAAATATTTATTTGTTGAAGTTTATCGTCTAGGGTTAATGACTGCCCACTAACCTTTGACATTAAGCAAAAAACAAAAAAAAAAAAAAAAAAATAAAATAAAAGAATATCCACAGACCAATTACAGTACAGGAAAGATAAGTCTCTCAGATTCTTTTTATGCTGTGAAGACAGAAATTTCATTTCTGCAAAGTTTGCAGAAAAAATAGACAAACAACAGAGAAGAATACCCTGAGAACAGGTCTTGCGGTCAGTGTTGAGTCTGTAGCCGTATTTACACTCGCAGTTGAAGGAGCCGAGGACGTTGACACAGTCGTGCTGGCAGTCTCCTCGATTGGCCGAACACTCGTCAACATCTGGAACATCAAATTGTTTTGTGGTAAAAGAACAAAGCCACGGAATACAGAAGATCGAGAGACGTGCATAGACAAAAGATATTCTTCGTGTTTGCGAGTGCTTTTATTTGCTTGTTCAGTGCTGTAAGATTATGTACATATGCACATTTTTACAAAGAAGAATAAACGATTACAATTTTTTTTAAGCATGACGAGAAATCTCAACAACTGTTAAAAAAATGCGAATATAACTCATTTATCCAAACATTAGAAAAATTGGCTTAAAAATTTCTTTGCAAAAATTACCTGTGCAGTTCGTTGAGTTTGCCTTGCTGTAACCCGCCTTACAGGTACAGTAATAATCACCCGGGATGTTGGTGCATACCTCGTTTTCTTTACACGGGACGTCTACAGTACATTCGTCGATATCTGAATATAAAGTATATTAGTAGTTATAAATACTACATTAAAATTTATGAATTATTAATCAATTCTAAAATTATTTTGGAGTCAAATAATTTTGTGACCTGTGCAATACGTGAAGTAATGCTTACACATATATCAAGAACGGAAAGAGACTGGCAGAGACAGGTAAAGGAAGATCCTCAAAATAGAATACCTTGACAAAGTCCATTATCGTCGAAGGCATAGCCCGAGTGGCAGACACAAGAGTAGGATCCCATGTTGTTAACGCACGTCTCATGGAGGCCGCACACATCCGGGTTCTGTACACACTCGTCCACGTCATCCATGCACGTGGTGCCAGTCCAGCCGTCCTGACAGACGCAGCCCCGTACAGGATGACACGCTACGCTCCTGCCACTGCACGTGCACGTCTCGCGACACTCGGGGCCGTACTTGAGATACGGGCAGGCCGAGCACGTGCGCTCATCCTTGTTCAGGGCGAAGCCGTCGTAGCAGGAGCAGGAGAAGCCGCCCGCCGTGTTGTTACACACCTGGTCACACACTTTGTCCCGACATTCATCGCGGTCCACGCACGTCACGTTGTCCCTGGGGTCCAGGTCGTAACCGAGATAACAGAAACACTGCGCGAGGCTGTTGTTTGCGGCATCCGTGATTACTCTGCAGCCCTGAAAACAGTTGCTGTTGCTGCAAACCTGGGATTCATTGACATTTATGATACAAGACCTCGTTGTGCTGTCGTAGGTGTAACCTACCTCGCACTCGCACTGGAAGCCGCCAGCAGTGTTGATACAGATCTGCTGACAGTCGTGAGTTCTCTCCACACATTCGTTGACGTCAGTACAGGAATGGCCGTTAGTGCTCAGACGATAGCCTTCCTGACAGGAACATTCGTAACTGCCGTACGTGTTGACGCACAGCATGGTGCAATTATGTAGAGTGCTATTTAGACACTCGTCTACGTCGTAGCAATCACTGGAGTCGTTCTTCATAAAGAACCCTTGTGGACACGCGCTGCATGTGTACCCGATATCACTGGAGCCTTGCTGACTGGCTGGTATGTCTGTGCAGTTCTGAAGAGGGTGGCAAGGGCTGTCACTGCACCCATCTCTATCCAGTTCGCAGTTGTCTCCCGCCCAGGCCGGTCCACACCGACAGACGGCGAACTGGAAGTCGTGGTCACCCAGCACGTCTCTAGTGTCCGACATGTTGCACGTGCCGTGACCTGAACACCCGGAGCAGGCGACGATTGGAATGGACTCTACAGGAGACTGAGCGCCCTGTGAGTCCACAACGTAGACCCTAAAGAAATCAGAATCAAAGAAAATTTAATTTTTACGAGGGATCACATTTCTTGCAAGACTTTATCATCTTTTTTGAACATAAATTTGTAATTGCTGTGAGGAAAACTGCAATAGTAATTTCTTAAAATTTAGTCTCTGCGCAAATTATTTACCTGTTACACTCGAAGTAGAACTGCGATGATTTGAATAAGTTTGACCGTTCATTGTGATATTTTTATGATTCCTTTTATACTAACTAGTTAATTAAAAAACACAATTATTTGTTCAAACATACACCGAACCCGATGGACTATTAGAAAACAGTCTCACAGGATTTTGATGGGTTTTAATGACGTAAGGTTGACGGTAACTGCACCAGAGGATTGGTTGATGCTCAAAGTTTGATTCTGGTCATCGACAAGGTGGTATGTTAATACATCGTTGACGTCAGGATCAACGCCAGTAACGACAATCACTTGAGGAACGCCAATGACGATGTTAGCAACTTCAGGCACCTGAGCGAGGGGTGCTGTATTCTCTGGAAATGAACACCGATACAAATAGAAAGTAAATAAAAACATGTCATTGAACTTAGACGAAGTTTTCTAGTCTTTGAATGCATGGATTCATCTCAATGGATTGGGTAAGTGATATTATCTTTGCATCAAACACTTGATTACACAGCGGGCTGCATTTTATAGAGAAAATATCACAAATATCACAAAACGCTCCCGGCGACACGCAGCATCTAACCCAGGGGTCTCAAACTCGCGGCCCGCGGGCCAACTGCGGCCCGCCGGACAAAAGTTTGCGGCCCCCACCTCAATATCAAAGTTTCCTGTTAGTGCGGCCCGAGTTTGATACTGTTATATCTTCTCCTCTCTCGCTCCCACAGAGGCAGCCCAACGTGTCTTATTTGCACAGAGAAAGTTGCAGTGCACAAAGAATACCATTTGAAACGTCATTACACAACTAGACATGCTGAGGAGTATGCAAAATACCAGGGAGATGAGAGAGTCAGCCGGGTTGCTAATCTTAAAACACATCTACTGAGGCAACAAAATTTCTTTAAGAAAGCAACCAAAGAGAATGACGCAGCAGTCGAAGCTAGCTACGTGGTTAGTGAGATGATTGCTAAAGCAGGAAAGCACATTACAGGCTGCAAGTATTGTCTGTCCAGAAAAGAAAGGTCAGTTTAGCAACATCAGCCTTTCTGCCAACACCGTAGCAGAGCTCATTTCTGACCTGTCAAGTGACATTTATGATCAACTGTGTGAGAAAGCAAAATGTTTCATATATATTATTTCATATTGTATACTCAGTCGCTCTTGATGAGACCACAGACATCGCCGACACTGCCCAACTCGCAGTCTTTGTCCGCGGTGTTGATGACACTTTTGAAGTCATAGAGGAGTTGTTCACAATGATTCCAATGCATGGCCAGACCACCGCTCAGGAGATATTTCACCAGCTGCGTGATGCCATTGAGAATGCCGGTTTGCCTTGGAGGAGGTTTGTTGGAATAACAACTGATGGAGCGCCATCAATGACAGGGAGGACTGGTGGCACTTGTTCAAAAAAACAAACAAACAAAAAAAAAAAAAAAAAAAACAAACAAACAAACTGGAAGAGGAAGGTGTGGAGGAGGCCATTGCTCTGCACTGCATTATTCATCAGCAGGCCCTTTGCAGCAAATGCCTGAAGTTTGACAATGTGATGTCTTTCGTTGTGAAATGTATCAACCAAATCAGATCCAGGGGCTTAAAGCACAGAAGGTTTCGTGCTTTTTTAGAGGAAATGGAGTCAGAATATGGGGATGTGCTCTACTTCACCGAGGTACGTTGGCTCAGCAGGGGAAACATATTGAAGAGATTTTTTGAGTTGAGAGCCGAAGTGAAAGCCTTCATGGAGAAAGATGGGGTTGCTGTTCCTGTGCTAAGTGATCCAAAATGGCTCATGGACTTAGCTTTTTTGGTTGATATGACACATGAGCTTAACGTACTGAACAAGAAGCTACAAGGTCAGGGGCAACTTGTCAGTGCTGCCTATGACAACGTCAGATCATTCTCTACAAAACTTATGTTATGGAAAGCCCAGCTTTCTCAGACAGACCTTTGCCATTTCCCAGCATGCAAGGCACTCATGGATGCAGGCACACCGTTCAGTGGTGAAGATTATGTGGATGTCATTTTGAAGCTACAGGAGGAATTCGATCACAGATTTGCGGATTTCAAGACGCACAGAACCACATTTCAAATTTTTGAGGACCCCTACTCCTTTTATGTACAAGATGCTCCTCCTGTGCTTCAAATGGAGCTCATTGACCTGCAGTGCAACTCTGAACTCAAAGCCAAGTTCAGGGAGGTGAGTGGAAAAGCAGACAAGATCGGGCAATTTTTGAGAGAATTGCCCCCTAGCTTCCCTGAGCTTTCCCGAATGTTCAAGCGGACCATGTGTCTTTTTGGAAGCACATACTTGTGCGAAAAGCTCTTCTCTACCTTGAACTTCAATAAGTCCAAGTACAGATCCAGACTTACTGATGAGCATCTTCAAGCAGTACTGAGGGTCTCAGCTGCTTCCTCCCTTAAGCCAAATGTTGCTCGGCTATGCGAGAGTAAGCGCTGCCAGACCTCTAGCAGCAAGAAGTAGGCAGAAGAAGCCATGTTCAAAACAGTTTATGTTCAATGTTCCATTCATGTTCAGAAAGTTAAATGTTAAAGAAATGCTAATACAGACATTTGAATCTGAATAATAATAATTACATTTCTCTGGTCAGCAACTATATTTTCTCCTGTCTTCTATATCTGCTGTATTATTATTATATTTTCATTTTCAATTTATTCATTTATTACTAATTGATTTATTTTTTCTTATGAATTTGTTAATTTATTTTTATTTTTTAACACAAAAATAAGATGAAAAAATAAGACATTTGATAACATTGGAATGTTTTTGTAAGAGCTTTTCTTGTGGAAAACCTGATGCGGCCCGGCCTCATCCAGACTCTGCCTCCAGTGGCCCCTGGGTAAATTGAGTTTGAGACCCCTGATCTAACCTATGCCATGTGAAAGGTCATGTTATATACTACAAGACTACATTTCTATATCTCTGCTACAAGAAACATGCTATTAATGATACATGACTACTGACCACTCTGCTGGATGAGGATGTCCGACAGGTTGCGCAGGTCTGATGTCTCAAAAGCAAAATTTCGGTCTCCGGTGGCCAGGAAGTCGTAGATGCAGGGCATGTTGGTGGCGCCACACAGAACCTTGGCTTCTGTTAGTCGAGACGGGTCCACCTCGTCCAGGAAGACAGGTTGAAAGTCTTGGCGATAGAAGTCCGCTGGACCCATTCTGGCCTCGTATCGCATGACGCTGTTGTTGGTGTTGACCAGCCCTAGGGACACAGACGACAATAACATGACCTCTTAAATCATCTTCCTTTTGTGTTACTAAGGTCTCCACACAAGGACACCTACTAGACATTACGAAGCAAACATTACCCTAACTAATGATATATTTATCCAGTTACATATTAGTTTGATGGACAGAGGCGAATCAGTCCAAGGTAAGTTGTAGCATACTTCTTTATTCTTACATTTGTTGGCAAACAAGTTGAAGATCTGGCGCTCGCTCAAACTGTTGTTTAGACGCTCGCCACTGGGCAGAATAAAGTCGTCCGTGGGGTCTCCATTGAAATTTCCCAGCAGCCCTTTCGTCACATTTCGGAAGTTGCGAGGCATGGCTATCCCAATCACCAAGGCTTTCATGCGGATGTAAATCTGCAGGCTTATGCCTGAAAAATAGTTTTAAAAAGTGATAAAAACTGTACAAAGCTCTTTTACCTCCCTTTACACATACACTTTTACGTGGATATATTGCTCTTTATGGTTACAGTTTATATATTTGGAGTTATTTACTCCTAGTAATTTCTAGGTGCATGAAAACCAGTTTAGCTGCGTGGTGAGTGTGATCGTCACAGGATAATTTAATAACTGTTGCTACAAAAACTCATATCAAGAATTATGTCCCTGTAAGCACTCAACGATAAAAATTCAACCTATAAAGCTTGATCCTCCATGGATGCACTAACCAGACGGGAAGCTGACAACGCACGTGTCGTTATCTCGATGCAACATAAAACTTTCGTCGTCCACAGTAAAGTTGTCTCCCTCTTGCACAAAGCGCCTGGTGTAGTCGACATCCTTTGCATAGACCACCAGCGCTGAAAATAATAATTGATATTTATATGTTTGAGATTTATAATGCTAAAATCATCCAAACGTAGCAGGACTCTCTTGTTTCGAATTTCGACACAAGCGGCTAATAATGTTGACTGTTTTGTGTTAAAATTCTGAATTACAGCTAGAGTCTTCGTATAAAATGATTGCCTGTTCAGGGTGAGAGAATATATATATAGAGAGACAGAGTAGATTGAATGGTAAACAAACGCTAGACTCCAAAGAGGAACTTACTGGTGTTAGTGTTGGGGTCGATCTGCAGGAAGACCCTCACTCCGTTCTCCTCCGCCCCGACCGCCGTAAAGACAGTCCCGTTGGTGGGCGTTCCCGGCCGAAGCTCCGCCCTCTGTGTCCGGGCCTGAAGGGTGAAGCTGACATTTGAGGTTTTGAGACTGACCAGAGTGAACTCTCCTAGACCATTAAAGAGGTACTCTATCCCATCCATGGTCGTTATGTGTGGGTCACCGTACAAGGGAGCTTATAAGAGAAGAAAGATCACATTTTACTAAACATCATTTGATGTGTGCACTTATTTCAAATTTCATCAGCAACGCTCATATTTCAAATTACTATATTAATACGTCGAGCATATCAAATACAAACAAGAGAATAAATTTGAGTCGCTCACTCCACTGTATCGCTGGATTCGGGTCGCATTTTCCGATGGGTCGTAGATTGTAGTAGCGACGACATTGTTTGTTTGTCCCGTGCTCACAACATGCAACGTGTGGGATCCTGTCCTCAGAGTCGTACAGCTTCTCTTGAGCGAAGACTAAAGGGTTAAAGGCCAGCGCCGCCCCGGCAAAAGGTGGAGATGTGATGAGCATGTCAAGTGTGTCTGGCTTCAGAGGGTTGGTCGAGTAGCAACACTCCTGTAGATAAGGCAGTTAATCTCCGTACTAGCATTCACTTTAACTGCCGTTTCACCTCATTTATCCCCTAATCCTCTTACAGCAGGACGTAGACAATAATTTTGGGTTGTGTGAAAGCTAAAAAGATAACCTTCATATACCTTTCTTACTTCACTGACGGCATCCCTCCCAAAAATTATGTATTTCAGTTGAGACTGTTTTTAAGAGGAAAAGATAATTATTCTTAAAAATGTAGATCAGTTTTACACACATATATATAGACCTTTATTTAATCTATATGTTACAATCTTTGTAAATATTAATAAAACACACTTCAGACTATTGGATAAGCGTATAATGTGCTCAATGAACCTCGGTGAATGTGTCAGTTAGTGAGTGTGTGAACACGTGATCTAACGAAGCAAATCCCGCTTTCATGGAAATAGCGATGCAAACCTTCCCGAATGGAGCGAACTGTCCTGTGCGAGCCAGGTTGAGGATGAAGCACTCGAAGTAGTTCCGCTCGTCCCGGCGATGGAACCTCCACTGGTTGACGACAGCTCTGAAGATGCCTCGTCTGGAGCAGGGGCACTTGGGTAGGGCGGCAAAACCTGCTTTTCGCTCATCTTTCAATACTTTGTTCCTGCGGAACCAGTCTTGACAGGTCTTGTGATAGTTGGCTGGAGCTTTTCCCAACTCGTAAACCCAGTAACCTTTGTATCCTAAAAGAGATGGAGAAGAAAGACAAGTCAGTCAGAAAATTTCAAAATGTGCCATATACATGATTTCTTCCTCACATTATTTATAATACTGTATCATCAAATAGGGATCTTTGCCATTATCTGTACCGAGAAATATTTCTAACCCTCAGTTACTCTTGTCTCTGCCTCTTCTCTCTGTCACACACTTCCTAAATCACTAGGTTTGTGATTAACTTGAATAAGTCAATAACGCTCATTGTCTATATAAAGAATGTCGATCGGTCTGGATATTTTAAACAGATAATTCAAAGAGGTTTAATGGCTATGTGAGAATGCAGAGTAAGTAGTGCCCTCTTGTCATTCTCTTTGGACAATGACCTGTGTTTCCAAAGTGTGTGTCCATTTCGTAAGCCAGTTCAGTGCCTGAGTAAACGTTTGGACGGTATGTGGTTAGTGATCCTTTAGCGACTCCCATCTGAATGCTGTACCAGCGGCCTGGGTAGCGCCAGGTCATGTGACCCACCCGGTACTGGACCAGAGCGTAAGACTCTGATGAGTCCGAGACGAGAGCCACTTGAAACGTGGCGTCTCCCATCTGCATCAGAAGTATTGTCAGACTGTATATACTATAGTAATTTAAATATTTATTGACATGTTTCATTGTTAAAATGACTTCTTGATATCATACTTTTTCAGTGTGGGACTGATTTTGCTTGCTAACGTTTGGTTTATGTACCAACGTAACTGAGGGAACGCTTGCGGATATATACATGAAAAGTGGAAACAAGAAGGAGAAAGAGAGAGGGATGGAAGAGTGAGAGATAGGTTTGGGCGAAGAGAGAGAGAGAGTGAAGAAAACGGAGGTCGAACAGCTCCGTTTACATAAAGATTTCGCAATAAAATCTCATCGTTAAACAAAAGGCATTACGTTAGTCGGTTTAAAGTCGACGGACGGGAAGTACTGTTTCACGCGGTCCCACGTGACCACAAACACCATGCTGGCTTGAAATCGTTTTGACCCCGTGAACTCCTGGACATCATAAGTGGCTTTGTTCAGCACTTCGAGGTCTTTGATACCATAAAGATGGTAGTACACACCTGTACAAAGTAAACATAATTTTGCAAAATCAGCCTTAAATCTCTACACATTTCGTGGGTAAATACATGGGCGCATTTGTTTAAATATCATAGCTTTTCTGAAAAAAATAGTGTGTTCACTTTAGTTGTGTCGGTTTCACAAAGTCAAGAGGTGTTTTTTATTTACTTTGTTCATCGCTGATGTAGGTGCAGTAGACACAAATTGCTTGGCGTGAGTAGTCAAGCCATGGCCATGCGGTTCCCTTTTCAAAGGATAAGATTCCATTCCGACCGACCTAATAAATGATGACATGGAATGAATGTCATAGAAAGCAAAACGCATTATTTTCTACAAGGTAAGTAGAATTTGAGGTTTAAAATTTTATTATAGATTACTTTTAATAAAAAAGGGGCTTCGTCTTGGCATACTTGCATACTGTATGTGCTAACAATACAAAGGGTAACGTGTCTTTATAATTTATTATAAACTCGGTAATATTGTGTTGCTGTTAATTTTTGTCGAGCGGTATTAAACGGGAATATTAAATGCTAACGATAGAAGCGTAGAAAGCATACATTGACTGTGGATTGTGGAATCAGTCCAAACAGAAATTCCTCTTCTGGAAGAGGTATTGTTTGTGTCGATGATCCAAGGATCCCATCATTTGCAGCCACGCCATATGGATAGAGGCCTGACAACGCGAAAGAAAGATTAAAAAATGTTCTACAGTAAGATGGCTGAATAATTTATACTTTATAAAATTAAGACGAATACAATACTGAGTGGAATCGTTCAAACATAAACAAGCAGACATCTCAATACTCGTTTAACATCTATATATTAATAGCTGAGGTTAATATTAAAGTGTAAGTTATATATATCTTTATATTTATAGATATATAGACAAGCGCGCGTATGTGTGTGTGAAAAGATGGAGAACATGGGGAGCAGAAGACAGTTATTCATTAAGAATTTAAAAGCAATATGAATTTTTCTTAAAGTGTTTGCTTTGAGAGATATTATTAAGAAAAGAATCTATTTCGTGTGTAATGAACCTTCATTTGCGTTGCCTTCTCTATGTTTTGCTTCGTAATTCAATATGAAAGTCAAATTTTATTCTCTACCTATTTATTGACTAAAATTAAAACTATTTCAAAGAAATTTCACCTTTTGGAAGCCCGCCTGCAACAAACAAGACAAAAATCTTTCGTAAACATAACTTATGTTTGACAATAGCATCTACACGCATTCAGACAAACAAATATACATTCGGACTTACAATCACATTCATTGGCAACTAAACGAGTAAATACCGAATGCTTTGTTAATGTTGACACAATGCCTACCACAAAAGTGTCAGATTTTATTCATTAAACAAAATTTAAATTATGCAACCAACATTCTTTTTATTATTTAAGCTTGTCTAACTTAAGCTTTAGTGTGATCAATTAGTTTAATAATATATTATGTCCACAAGTAAGAACAGTAATTACATTTGAAATCCGAAACAATATTGTCCTTGATGTTTGTAACGCTCTTGAGAGGGTTCAAGATGTGCTTCTGACTGTGGTACACGTGACTAACAGAGCAAATAAATACGATAGTCGTCTCCTACAAAAACGTGGCAAATAAATTAAATACCAAGTATCTGAGTCTAGAAAAGTTACAATGTGTCTCATTTTAAATACCAACCATTTGATCTTCTCGCACTGTATGATGCCCGGAAGCCGTTGGCGTTGACCAGTGACCCAAAGACGTTCAGCACGACTGTCAGACTGCTTCCGGTTGACCTCAGCTTTGGCGGAAGAGCAGTCCCACACAAGCTGCAACACCAGAACACTTTAATGTTGGAATAGTGTACGAATGTACGAATGTACTAATTGTCACAGTGCTTGATTTAATAACTCAAAAAAATAACCAAATGAACACAGACGCACACAGGTAGAAGAACAAATAGCACACAGATACATTTAAAAATAAGAAAGTGTGATAAGATTTCATAAACAAATTTCTATAAACAAAATCAATTGTTACGAATAAAAAAACTTATGAAAATTCAATATTATTGCTGTCAAATGTAAATGAAATGGAATATTTTATTGAGCTAAGTATTATAAACGGAGACATTTAGGAACTTGCCACTCAAATTTCTTGGAGGAAAAATAACGATAAAGATAAAAAAATCCCAAACGCATGTGCATTCAATCTCTAAAGGAGACATATTGAGAAGTTAAGGTCACTCTAGGGATATAGAGATCATGCTCTATAAGTTTCCTTTTAAACTCACGTGGTGATAACGGTATTTGCATCCACAGCTGCTCCATCGTAGACCCTGACAAAAGCATTCTGGCATTGAGTTCCTTGATAGCCGACAGAGAAGTCGTCAAAGGTCAAGTCGATGGTGGCTTTGTTGTCGTCCACCTTGATCGTCCACACGCAGTAGGTGTTGCTAGGATACCCAAGAGGAAAGCCAGGCGATGTGAAGCTTCCTTCGCTGTCTGTCATCAGACCCTTGTCGCACTCTAAGCCCAAGATAACAACATAATGCATTCCACGAGGTCAGACTACTTGTAAGGTGAGAGGCAAGAGTCACTGGTAAATGTGTGTATGTGAATGTGTACATACCATCTTTCACCTTAGCAGAAATGAAACAATATGACCTGCTGGATCAATGTTCTGGATTCATTGCATAATATATCAATATATAAGACGATTTAATGATTTAATGGTTGTTCAAATCACTAGATCTTTTAAGAAAATGTATCAGAAAATGCTACAAACAGTTTAAAATATTACCGCTGGATTACAGAAATCGTCTACAAGCTTCAACATTTTATTTACATCTGCCCATTGTCATTGCAACTTGATGAGCTGCAGAATAAGGAACATGTTACACGAATGTCCAAAAGTGGGAAAAAAGACACGCACATACAGAAAGAAAGAGCGATTTACCTTTTGGATGGGAGGAGTATGTCAGACTGAAATAATTATTTCCAATCTGAGTTTTGAACTTCATGAATACCACATTTTGAGTGGAGGTCAAAGGTGGGGGAAGTGACAGCCCGCAGTACTTTTCACCAAGCACGGGGAAGAACTCTGTGCTACCATCGCGTATCTGGAGTAAAATGAATATAATGCTTTTGTCTGTGAAAAAGGGAGATGAGCAATTAATGAAGGAGGTCCACTGATTGCTATGGGAAAGTGTAACAATTTTAAACAAATATTGTAATTAATCAATCAGTCGGTCAATCACGTGACGATGATTATCAAATTACATCCGAATACATTTTTATTTGAAAAAAACACACCTTTTGTGTTTGAGGACATCTAAATCTACTAAAACACTATCCGAACATTTCGGACTTTTTCCTTTTTCTTTAATGATTGATAAGCGCCATACAGGTATCTCTTGATGCTTGATTCTCTATGAATAGATTCAAACTAATGCTTCCAGCAGCATTTAAAATACAAAATATAAATTCCCATAACTAAATTACAATGTAATATAGGAGTGCATAATGCTTCCGGCCAAATATGAACGATCTTTCACCGACGTTTAATCACCGAGAAAAACTTTCAATACTGATGATTCTGTTTCTGATCCTAAAAGGGTTCAGATTAGAAAATGCTAAGTTGCAAACACTGATTCCATATGATTCGCCAATTCCCTGGAAAGGAAATAGCTCACTGGATCGAGACTATGGCTTTTCGTAGTCTTCCAAATATGGTAATGATGATATATTGGCATTGTACAAATAGCCATAATAACCCGTACACTGCTTTAGAGTTTCTATAACTATGATATACCTCTACATAATTCCTGCAGGTAGCATCTTTTTCAAAATTAATTGAAGAAAATTGTATTCTGATGTAGTAGCCAGGCTGTTGACTTATGATGTAAGTGCAATCAGCTGATGAGGTGTTAAATTCTTGATCATTAGGAGAGGTAATGACACCATTGGTAGTCTGGAATACTTGTCGACACTCTGAAAATTAAGATTTCCAAACAGCAATTTTAGCCTAACTATAGAAATACTGTAAGAGCGTATTTATTATGATTTTGTTACCAAACTGAACACAGACTGCATCTATGTGCACACAAAAGTATATGCATGTATATATATTGTTTTACATACATTGTCAGGTGCATATAGGTGAACACGTATGCAAGTATGTATGTAGGACTTCAAAGGGCTTAACACCAATTTGATAGAAAACTTGCCGAACCTGTTGTCCAAGAAGCCTTGAATTTGTTAACGCCATTGTCCAGCGATGAGTATAATCTAACTTCAAGGTTGTTTCCGTTACTGATGATCGGCGAGACGGACCCCGAGCTATAAATATTGGTGTTGCCACTGACCCTGTCATACACCTGTATCAAAAACGTAATATTGAAAAAAAATGTTGGTAGGATATTCTTGAAGCTTTGAGATTGGATCTTCTTGTGCGCTAATACATGTAAGTTCATAAATAAAATAGTGTAGCTGTAATCTGTCTTGTCAATCCCCTGCAGTTTTTCTGATAACCTGTAAGTAGCACATAAGTACTCAGTAATAACTGTCATGCAACTTAAAGGAACAGCCTGGAAACTAGGTTAGACAATTGATAACAAAGTAATCTACTAATGTTAGAGGAGCACTAAACGAAGCACGGTGCAAAATATCAATGCTGTATATCGTCACATGGATTATATTAATTTTTTAAATAAAGAGATATCAATTTTAAAGATGCTAATTGCTAGCTTTTTTTTTTTTTTTTTTTTTTTGTTTTTTTTTTTGGTTTTGGTTTTTTGTGTGTGCAGGTGTTGCCTTGTTCCTATCGCAGTTCGTTATTAATTCGGCTTAATCTTATTGGGATGTAGTTCTAATAAATTCTCTCTGCGTAAAACCAAGTGATAGGATTTAATGACTGCGAAACAAAACTTACAATTTTTCTATTCATAAAAATCCCTGGTATTTTTGTGCTGCATACAGAAATTTATTCTCTGTAGTCACAAATAACATTGATCGCAAAGCTCGATAAAGTAAATAAACATCAAAAATTTTAACCTACTGAAATATAATTAAGACAGCATCCCAAAAGTTGAATGTCTTGAAAGGAGAGTGTGATGGTCTTGTAGGGCTTGGTGGTGATGGTCCAGATGACGTTCTCTTCGTCGCTGTAGACGTTAGGGTAGCCGGGAGTTTTGAAACTGCCGACGTCAGCAGTGTAATTACCTGGTCTGATCGGATCTGCACATCATGTAAATATTTAATTGCCACTTTTGCTTTGTATTTTAGTATATCTTTATGGACCTTGTGTCGGAAATTATATGTGCATGCTGTAACAGTATTATAGTTGTTTTTGTTTCAGTTATCATAAGGTATGTAAGAGGGTAGATGGTGGGCGGCTTTGGGTGAGTTAGTGAAAACTATTACCTGGCTCCACCTGAGAATAGTATATGTTAAATCCTGTCTCAACAGATGTGTTGATAGCATCCGATATGAATCTGACGAGAACTAATGTAGATGTCTTATTGCTGGTCCTCATGACAGGGGGGCGGGTTGTTCCACAGAGCGGACCTCCAACAGTCGCTGACGTTTCAGAGTCGCCATCAAATATCTGTGATGTCAACACATTCCATAACTAATAATACAAACGATGTCCTATCATTAAATGAATTTTACAATATCTAAACAGCCTCTAAATATACCTCCTGATATTTCTATGTAAGAGTTTTGACGCTACAGAATAATACTGACCTGTAGAGCATCTCGACACACACCTCCTTGTTGTTCTCCCAGACCGAAGTTGTAGAACGAAAAGCTAATGAAAACACCTTTCCTCTTTACAATTTCATACGTGCAGTTCAAGTTCGGCTGATACTGGTTTGGGTAGCCTAGTGACTGGATATAAGCACCCGAGTTGGTCAGTCGTTGAAAACAAGGTGGAACGTCTGGGGGTAGGAAAAATAATCATTAACAGTATCAGACTGCTAAAGTGAGTTCTTTAAGTTTGTGAAATATAGTTATTTTCCTGAATTGTTTGCTTTAATTATAACTAGAATCAAGTCTGTTTAAGTGCATAGTTCTTTGTGGTTTTTTTTAACTTTTTATTGACACAATGCTAGAGTGAACAGATAACAAATTTCTGTTCTAAATAAAAAAGACTAAAGGAGCACAGATGATTTTTTTTTACATTCTAAATTTTCATCTACCGGTATAGGGCATTTCCAAAGGATGTCATTTGTCCCTGTATGGTGGGACTTCGAACGAACAACAAATGGAGTAAGTGAGCAGTCTTTTATCGAATTAGACTAGTTTAGAAATATTCTGCAAGTATCGATATGCTAGTGGTTTAGTCCTAGGCTATTAATTATAAGCATTAAGTTGTTAAATATTTAAAAGAAGTAATTGCAGTTTTCATGAACTGCGAGCTTTGTTTTATTCTCTCTCCCACCTTACGCAGGAAACATATTCTAATTGCAGATGGCGGAGGAAACATTTATGTTCTAAAGTCAACTTACCCCAAGAGGCCTGAAACTGAATTCCTTTTGTTGCAGACTGAGCTGTGAGCCACACGTAAAGTGTGTTTCCGGAGGACAGCAATGTTGCCACTGTAGTGGGCGTCTGGATGTAGGCTAGGTTAGAGTAAGCATTACTGTCTATCACCTAGGACAGGACGTAAGTAAGACGGTTATATCTCACAGTATATCCATTTTATTGTTGACTTAGGTAAGTCTTGGGCATGGTGGGCCACACATTCTGCCGCACTCAGCAAGGATTTTAGGCTTGACTGAACTACACTCGAATTACAAGCGCAACATAAACAATGAGCTGTTGTTTTTGCAGGAATTATTAGCTGCATTGAAAGAAATGTAGTAAGACAAATAATAACAAACGCAAAGTGAGAGGCTTGCTGACTGACTAAAACGCTTGGATGGACAAGCAGACAAAAATAAAGAGACAGATATGCTTAATATTAATAAGAAATCTAAAACAGAAACTATTTAAGATAGATAGCACAACAGACATATATAGCACAACTGTTTTTGTGTGGAATAATGTATATCCTAGCTGCTTTGATAATTTTACATATAAGTTATCGAAATGGCACACCTAATGTGTCACTAGCACCTTTACCGCTCATATAAATATAAACATTTAAATGTATATTGCTTAACGTACCCGGAGTATGTTCATTGAAGTCGTCAATGAGGTGTTGACTTGAAGGTTTGTAAAAGACAGTTGAATCCTTCCTGCCTGGTTGACTATCGTCCACACACAGTCCGTGTTACTGCTGTACACTGCGCCTTGGGGGAACCCAGGCGAGTTGATGGTCCCTGATGGCTCAGCTTTATACCAGTTGCAACCTTCAGGAACTGTGGATATTAAACGACACCAAATACTGAAATGGACAAAGATACTTCTATGTGAATGAAATCTCAGGCACGTTTCTCTTTTTATTTTTTAAAAATCTCTCTCTATATATATAAGCATGCAATACTAAATGCAGTTTAATTTAGTCTAGCAGATATTTGGGTTTATTGCTGCTTGGAGCCTTTTTTTAATTTGTATCTTATTTCCTAGCTTACGTTTTAATGCTGTATTACTAGCTTGGGACAGTGGTAAACAATATGTAGGCACGACTGTAGATCATATACATTGAACTATACCTTGTTTGCACACCACAGCAAGATTGTCTTCGAGTGTTTCGGATGACCCTGGGGAATAATATGAGCAGTTAATCAGGCTCTGTTCGTTTCCTTCACACCTTATGGAGTTTATTTGTATGGGAATCCTCCTGGCGACTCCAAATCGCAAAATGGCTTCTTGTTTAGGCACCACTGACCCACCATAGCTACACAGAGGTAACAGTATTTCTTTATTTTATATTGCTTCTGAAAGCCTATCAAAGGATTTTAATTCTGACATTTTATCTTTACCTACGGTTACTGTGGTTTATAGGCCGTTATGGAAACAGTCGTTGGAAAATAAAAACAATGTCTTTTATTGTAACTACAATCTTCTTTTCAACTTCCAAGGTTTCAACTTCCTTCTCATATTTTTTCTTTCTGTTAGTAAATTGTAAAAAAAGTAAAGGTCGTCCCCCAGTTTTTTTAAAATACATAATTGGGGTGGGAGTGAAATGTTAGAGCAACTTTTCTGTGAGGATGGTCATCTCCTCTCACTGTTTTACTTTTTCCCAATCCTCTACAGATGCCAGGTGACCATTTTCGACAGCTCGGGTGACTAAATAATGTCCGCTGCACCACACGGATGTCGAAGGTATGGCGAGTTTCGAAAGCAATGCTCTAACTCTTAGGCCATCCACTTCCAAGACTGCGTAAGAAAAAGGAAGTTTAATATCTTCTCTGTGATAAACGATGTTGGATTACCTATATTTTTCACAAGAACTACTCAAAAGGAATGTTAATGACGAGACACTAACCTAGGCCCGAATAGACTTCTACAAACAACATTCGCAGCAATGGCGTTGTACAATGGTCGTTCTGCGTAGTTTCGCTCCGTGACACTTCCCCACACACCGGCTTTGAAAACCTCTACCCGACCTTCGTACTGAGACGTGCCGTTTACAAGACGAACTGTCTGCCTCTCCGATAGTCCTGAAACATTGGCATCTTGTCAAAAAAACGGAAAACAAAAACAAATAAAAAAAAAAATAAACTAGAATGTACCAGTCTTTGTTCTCGCTCTCTCGAGATTAAATTTATTGTGAAATTTGTTTGACATTTGACATGAGTAAGTGAGCGAGTGAGAGAGTGAGCGAGGGAGTGCAGAGTGCATGGATATGTGCATATGTACTACCAAGAATGCACTCGAATGCATGTTTAAGTGTGTGTTTGCTTGTATGCACACTTATGCGTGTTAACATTGGTAGATGAGAACCGTAGCTGAATGCATGTGATGCGCAGGTGCATCTGAAGTGACATTTTCATTCCAGCACACCTGTGTCACAGCTCATTCCGAGTGTAGAACTAGGGTCACAGTTCTGGTCACTTGACGAGATGCTGCAGTTTGATAGTGAAGCTTCTTGTCCATTGCAGCTGATGTACTTCCTGAGTATTTCGCCAGGAGCCGAACCGTAAGAGTTGGCGTAGTACAGAACAGCGCCATCTCTACAAACACATGTCAACCATTCATATGTACACAGTCTACACATAGCATTCAGATCCTCCTCCTCCTCCTCCTCCTCCTCCTCCTCATCATCATCATCATCATCATCATCATCATCATCATCATCATCATCATCATCATCATCATCATCATCGTCATCTACACAATACCATTCTCTTGAAATATTACGGTATTATGAACTTGGAGAGTTAATAAGCAGATCAAAGATAAAAGCTGATTTAAATTTCATATTTGAAAACAACTCACGGTTGATAGCCTAATTGTCGGCAAACGACTTTCCCAAAGTAGTATGAAACATACGAACGGCAGACACTAAGCCAGACCCCATCCTGAAAGATTTCCACTCGTCCTTCATATGGGTTACGTCCATCTACAAGTCGTATGTTGTTCTTCTCTGATACGAAAAAAGCATCAAAATCGTCTAAGCAAAGCAAAAAAAGTAAACAAAAAGGCACACAAAATACCAGAAGCTACAAGTTTGCTAGTAACTATTATTAGAATAAACATAAGCATCCAAATACTAAACACCTACAGGAACTATGCTGCTCCTCAGTATCATCACGACTTTCGTGCTACAGCTTGTGTTTTAATGTCTTTTTGTTGTGACATGCATGCATGCCTATGATAGTTTGGTTAAACTTATGTTTTTGCTGTGTTCGTGTGTCCTGCCACAGAAACTAGTCATTATTCCTCAGCTAGGCTGCTATTCGTAGCAACAGTATGCACAGCCATGACTGTATTTGTCTGTTTTGGTGCTGCATATGTAAGGAATCTACATTTCTTGCCTATCATTCAAGTGACTACCTTTATCGGTTATTTTAAATATAACTGATATCGGTGCCAAAAAAAAAAAAAATTGAACAATAGCTCAACTTCATCTGCCTTCGATTCTATTTTTGATTTTGCTATCAAGTTATATTGAGACAACAATTTTTTTTACATACATTGTAACATTTTTTTAAACTTCCCAGAAACTGTCGTCTGATTTCTCTGAAGACGTCTTCAGTTGTCTCTCCACTCACAGTTGTATAGTGCATGTCTAAGTATATATACAATACATATGTGTGTGTATGGTAAGCTCACAGAAATCACTTGTACTATCTGCGCTCTATAAATCTTTATGAACAAGAGACGTACGCGACTAGCGACTGAAGTAAGACTGTCCACAAGTAGGTTGTTATCAGGTAGCAATGTGAAGTACATGGGAAGGCAAGTGCCCCTCAAGCCATGACTATCAACCTTGTGTACACACCCAAACAGGAAAAAATGGACGGGCAAAGTTAAACGGCTTGGTGAAGGGTGAAAACAAAAAGAAGACTCTTAAGCTAACCCTACTGTAACGCAATAAAAGTGCTAAAAAGGAATAAACAATGGTCGTTGGACATCCTCAATCTACATAGCTACGATGCGGGTCAAGAACTCTTGCAGGAAGTGAAACATTACCAATGGAATATCGTGAGACTATGGATGAGAAGGTGAAGCCTGGAAAAACAACTCCGGTGCTTTGGAGTTCGGGAAAATACATAGACGTTCTCTTATTTTCTGAGAACAGCTTTATCTTCTGCCGGCCCTCTCTCAGCCGCCATGGGTAGCCATGGAGACGGTCCACGTGTTACACCCGTCATGTACACCTCCATTCAGCAGCTCTTTTCTCTTGGCTCACCCTAGCCACCTATGGCTGTCTTCCCTGCATAATGCTTCCGTACAAGCCCGTAACAATGACCTTATAATTAATTTAGTGGTCTCTGGGACTACCTGGTCGGTTTTCATCTAGACTCTTAATTGTGGAGAGTTACATGCTTCACTTTAAATTACCACAGGACACGCAAAAATCCCTTACATATGGTCACAGTAAAATACAGTTGAGGAGAAAGTAATATTTCGTTGTAGTGACACATACAGCGGGGAAGAAGAAACCATCATGTTTAGTGTATCATTTTACTCTACATGCGTGGGTCACGAGACAAAACTAGCCAAGCATCAGCCCTGAGTGTTAATCTTAGAAAAAAAGTATGACCAAGTGCCTGTTTATATGTCTGGGGTAGTAGATGTTTGTCTGAGTGATTTAACAAAGCCTTCAACATTATTTAAAAACTTCTAATATTATTTTGAATTGACGACACATCTGTGCCTATTTATTGAAAACAAATTGTCTCCCTTATGACATATCGTTCGTGATACAACCACGTGACCTACCACACGCAGCAACGGGAGTGCTTGCTTCTCATTTAGTAAGCTTCATTTAATTTCTTCAGAGTTAGGTGTCATTTCATGTTGATCGGCTGTAGTACATTCAAGAACCAGACAAAAGCCTTTTATGTAAGGTAAGTAAATTAGTGCAATAACAACTGTCTACCGCATTATTTCATCAGCTTTATTAAACATCGACACTTCATGAACACGTGCACTAACCTTGTGCTCTTGCTAAAGGCGGGAGAAGGAAGGAAACGAGGAAGCAGACAAGACAAGGGCTTTGCCACTTCAGTCCTGAGAAGGTACATCACCAACAACAGAAACATCTAGTTATAAACTGAAAACCTTATCCAAATTAAGACAATGGTAAATAAAAGATTGATAATGATAATTATAATAATAACAACAATAACAATGATGATGCAGGAGGGAGAAACAACAATGCAGACAAGGAATAAAAGACAAACAAAGAACAGACAGAAGTAAGTTTTTTTCAGGTTTTTCTGTCTTAAGTGCTTGCTCGTCTGCTTGCATGGATGTATACAAATATAAACGAATACATTAGCATGTATGTACGCGATGCTTCTGTGTGATGTCTACATGCAATGAGAACAAATATTTCATAAATCTCACCTGTACGGAGACGCATGACTGTTACAGGTGCCGTGAGGTTGCTGGAAAGCAAAGCTTCTCAGTGACTTTCAGTGAGATCCCGTTGTTTTATAGGTATCCGTTTACAGACTATGATCTTCCTCATCTGGGGTTTCCATAAAACTATATTTAGCAGCCAATCATTTGTCGGCTGTTACGTTAGGCGTGCTGTCATATAATCAACAAAACTAATATTTGAAAACCTGCAACGATCTGAATTATAGTAAATGTTAGTATAAAGGTTAGAAAAAAATCAAGCAAAAGTAAAGAGTTAAACAATCTTTGAAGAAGGGTAAACATTATGTGTGTGTGAGAGTCAATGTTTACTCTGTTCTGGGATTACAACTTTATTTGCTAAGAGAGGGGCTGTATTAGAGTACCCCACTGAAAGCTGCAAAAACGGATCAAGAGCTATGATCACACTATAAATAATAAATCAGGATACAGCTTAGGGTGGAGTAAGAAAATACAAAGAAGGATGTAATAAACTATGACAAGTGCATCATTGATGTAAGTAGAAGTGCTCATGCTGAGTATTTATGTCGAGGGTTCTTTACTTCGCCTCCCACGACTCGCTACCTACAGCTGTTGACGCCTGGGCGACTGTATACAACGACGACTACTGGCGGCGCTGAAAGCTAGGTGAAGCAACTTCCTTGCACGCATGTCTCTTTGAAAATTAGAACTGTTGGTTCGCCCAGACCTGCCCTGTCTGTCCATTGTTCTCGACACGTGGAGTTGATTCTTCGCGCCCGCTACTTTAACTTGTCCAGACACAAATGTTAATGCAGGATCAAGTCCTATCATGATATACACTATGACGAGAAACATTAAAAACTGTAGAATGAAAACATAGTAAGTCGAACTTCTATAAGTCGAAACTTCAAGCGATCGGTAAAAAAAATCGAGTTAAGGAAGGTTCAAGTTAGTTTGTCGAAACAAGAATTTTTTTACACATACATTCGCAAAATGCATGTTACATAAATTCTATTGCTTAATAATGCCAAGTCTAATTATAGCTCTTTCTGTTGATATCTAACTGAAATAAAGGTAAAAGCAATGAAAATCATAAATGTGGTGAATAATAATTAATTTCCCTCTTCTCATGACGCTCATTGCCCCCATCTCTACGTACATTCGTACACACACATCATGAGAGAGACAGACTGGAGGAAAGTCAATTTTGGATCATTTAAAAAAACAGTGAAAGTTGCTTCTAACTTTAGTGACGCGTGTACTAAGGACATGTACTGAGACAAAGTATGTTACTAAGCGATAAAAATACTGTGATCAATAGAGCATCATATATCAAGATCTTGTCAATACTTCAAAATGTTTCCTTATAATCCAACTCACGGTTGGGACAATAAATAACCTGTTGATCGTTTTGTGAGCACAGTTATAAATTTGAGCTTTCCCATTGACACTCCTTACAGCGACTCAGTAGTAAAAGTCTCGAAAAATAAGAGAGGAGCTCACTCGTTCCCAAGTAATGCCTCTCCCACTTAGATGACATCAGACCTTAACGGACACAAGTGTCGGTTGTTTTTGTGACAATCGATGTCTGGAAACTTCTGTCTTGTCATAGTTCAATCATGTAAGGTGGAGAAACCTCATTTGAAAAAAAGTCTGTAATTTAGTCTGAACTCACATCCCACACACCTTAGACTGATGAATAACTGAATGAGTAGAAGAGAGACAATAAAAACGACATGGACAGCATGTATCCTACTATATCGGGGTCTCAGTAGGACGATAACAGTTTTATGATAACATCCAGAAGTTTCTTAGTTGCATCTCGGCAACGCTGTCAGTCACCGTCTGTGCATTTAAACTGTTCATAGACTCATTACCATTGCATGTCTGGGTAAGTGCATGCCAGTCAAAGACATTAGTACAGGTGTAGTAGAAGGTACCGATGTTGTTGTTGTTGTGCTGGTCGCCAATAAGCTCGACACGTTCGTCAGCGACTGCTCCACAGACAGTAAATGGAATTGTCTCTTTGATGAAGGCAGAACGGACGCAAGACATGAGAGTATTATCTTCTTGCTGTCTTGCTCTTCTTCTGAACCAAATTAACTACCTATTGTAAAGTAGATAACCAAATACTTAAGTAATTATTTTAATATGAAGTTAGGCACTTGCCCAGAGTTTACTGTCACTACGAAGATACAGCTAACAGTCGAATAGGTGCATGATATGGTGAAGTAATGTACAAAGAAAAAGAATCATCTTCGAAATTCGCAGAACATGGCTAACCAAGAGGGAATTTCAGACTTTGTTGAACAATATCGTAGAGTAAGAATGTTTGACAGCGCACCGTTACATATGTGACAGACATCATGTAGCTGGTATATCACACTATAAAGGAGTAAGATTCTAGAAGATAGACAAAGACCGAGTAAGACAAGAAGATAGTGTGTGTGTGTGAGTGAGAGAGAGGCTAGCGATTTTCGAGCTTAGCTTAGTTGCTATTTTACATTGACTTTTGCAATTAACGCTGTCTAATGTTTAATAAATTGTTGAATTTATTTTCCTATAACCATTGTCATTGTTGAGTAAATAAATTTTGAAAATTGTTATTGACTTTTATTTTCTCTTTACTCTTTCTTGTTGCCCTCTTGTCTCTCTCTAGCTTCTATCCTATCCTCTTGCTTTCTTCTCTCTCATTATTTTACTAATGTAACAGCGACGCGACACAGATCTCATTATAGCGATATACTTGTACACCTGGGCGATAGTGAGCAGGACCTGCACAGGACAATCAGTCTACTGATTCACCTTTGTAAACCTCTGCCCTCCGCGGAGCTGACCACCCTTCAAGGTACCTTAGACTTTTTAGAGGACAGTCTTCAATAGACTGCGGGACCAGACCAGCTTACGTCACCTGAGTGTTACAAGAAGGAGGTTCTCATATCCTTCGAGTGTAGCAACTGTGCATCGTATTTCGTAAAGTCACTGATTTAATGTTTTCTGTGTAATTTTATGTATCTACGGGATCCGGAGCAGTCTCCTCACACACTTGTTCTCACAACATTACCATGTTCATAAGGTAACGGCTCAAGCGTCTACGGATATTCCTCTGATTCCGTTTCCTCTCTCCCATCCGGTATAGGATACAAGACTTAAGTGTACAGGTAGTCCTCGACTTACGACGTTGATCCGTTTTGACGCGGCGTCGTAAACCGAATTTCGACGTAAGTTGGATCATACGTTCATACAGTACTGTAGCATAATAACAGTACAGTACTGCAAACACTTAGCCTATCCAAACACCTATCTTAATACAGTACGCTACATAATTATCAATAAACATAAGTACAGTTTGTGCATACAGAACGTTTAATAATGAAATACTGTACTGTAAGTGCTGTAACAGTAATAAACAGTGTACAGTACTGTAATAAACAAAGATAACAATTCCAAAGAGAGAACAGACTTCTGTACTGGACTCTATGACTTCCGCCGCACGTGGAATGAGGCGCACGTACAGTTCGACTTACGACGCTAAACCTCGTAAGTCGGAATGAGCGTCGTAACCATGAAACGACGTAACCCGAGACCGTCGTAACCCGAGGACTACCTGTATCAATATATATTACTGATGACTGTACTTTCAGTTCTTTTTGGAAACAGTATTATTTGCTCAAGTTTTCACAAGTGGTATTATGTGCTAAATTCAAGCCAGTCACCCAATAATAATGAACGTTTGAACACAAATATACCGGTTAGATATAAAACCTTAATAAATATATTTCTTCTAAAAGAAAGTTGCTTTGTAATGGATAATTTGTTGAAACACAGTTTTTCATGAAATGACTCAAGTGTGCAGGAGATGTAGAAACTGAGAAACAAAACTATTATTTGATTTCGAAACATCATATATACCAAAACATTCTTAAATGTGACAGGCGTTTTAAGGTGATAAACCACTTAGTTCCTGAAAATCTTTAAAAATGTACAGATTTTCTTCTCTAGAAAAATGATACGAATACTATGAAAAGTCTGACACCAGCGATAGCTATTAAATGTAATGGTCTGTACATATGGATTATAATCATGCTTAAGCCAGGCAAAGACATTCTTGTAGTGTGCTTGCAGCGGAATATGGCTCAGATAACGCATGGTGTTTGTTGCCCAATTTGTCTAGTAAGAGATTTTTTAGAAAACTAAAGGGAGACGAGCTATGAATTTATGTTGTTCTCATCCCCAAACTACCTCCCATCTCCCTGGAACGGTTTTCGGGTTCATCTTGCTGCCTGTAGAAAAAAGGCAACTGAAGGCTGCAGGGTGGATTCGTCATTTATTGAATCTTTTATGAAACATCATTTGTCGCAATAATCTGTCTGCGAGATGGGTTTACATTTAAATATAAATGTTAGAATGAAGCACATCGAGGTGTAGGCTTTAAGATTTTATTTTACCTATAGCTACATAACACATCTACCCCTGTGGGACCCCGGGGTATGCTTGCCTAGCAAGCATTGCAAGAATAGGGTCCCTGCCATCCAGCCAGGCATGTCGTAAGAGGCGACTAAGGTGGACACCTCACCTAGAGGTAAAATAGGTTGTGGTAGGGCTAACAACCCCACCATGTAAAAAAAATCCTGTTACAGAAACTAAAACCAGAGAACTCGTCACAGATGGCGAAGGTAATGAAGCACACCAGGAGACTGGACTAATGACGGACGACAGCCAAACCCGAAAGGGAGCTGGCGCCCCGACAGCGGATTTACTGAAGCCGAGGCAGAAGTTGAGGGTGGGGTGCTGGAACGTCCAGACCTTGTACCAGACTGGCAGGATGCTCCAATTAGTCAAGGAGTTTGACAACTACAACTTGGACATCCTGGGAGTCAGTGAGGTCAGATGGACCGGCACGGGAAAGAGGAGACTAGCGTCAGGACATACCATCTTGTTCTCAGGAAGATCAGACGCTCAGCACTCTGAAGGAGTAGCTCTACTCCTCAACAAGAAAACGGAAAAGGCACTGCTGGAATGGAAGCCTTATGGACCCAGGCTTTTGAGAGCAAGATTCCATTCCAAGTACACCAAGCTGACAGTGCTAGCCTGCTATGCACCAACAAATGACTCTGAGGCAGAAGACAAGGATGCTTTTTACGATCAGCTCCAGGCAGCCTCAGAAAGCGTTCCAGCCCACGACATGTTGCTCATCATCGGCGATCTCAATGCCAAGGTGGGAAGTGACAACACCTGCAGGGAGCATGTCATGGGCAAACATGGAATCGGAAGCATCAATGACAACGGAGAGAGACTGGCAGACTTTTGTGAAGAAAACAACCTACTGATTGGAGGCACACTCTTCCCACACAAAGACATCCACAAGGCAACATGGACATCACCAGATGGGATCACAAAGAACCAGATAGACCATGTCATCATCAACCGAAAATGGAGGAGCTCACTTCAAGATGTTAGAGCCTACAGAGGAGCAGACATTGCCAGTGACCACACTCTTGTGATAGCCACAGTTTCTCTGAAGCTACGTCGATCACGAGGAAACAGGCACGTCAGCAGAGAGTGGACTCCGGCAAACTAAAAAATCCAGCCACCGAAAGGGCCTTTGCTATGGAAGTAAAGAACAGGTTCCAGGCACTAGGAGACCAACAAGAGATGACCTTAGACGACTTCAATCGAGTCTTACAGGAATCAGGAGAGAAAATACTGGGCTTCCAACGGAAAAAGAAAGAACAGTGGATCAGAGAAGAGACATGGAAGAAGATAGAAGAGAGAAAGTCAGCCAAACAAAGAATCAACAGCACCAGATCTGAACGCCTGAAGGAACAACACAGACAAAGATATGCAAAACTGAACAAAGAGGTAAAGAGGATGACAAGAACCGACAAAAGATATCACATAGAGAAACTGGCAGATGAAGCAGAAAATGCAGCAAGTAAAAATGACCTGAAGACACTGTACAAGATAAACAAACAGCTAAACAACGGGTTTAAGAACAGTGATGTGCCAGTGAAAGACGTGAACGGTAATGTCGTCGAGGGAGAGGCAGGAAAACTACAGCGCTGGAGGGAGCATTTTGAGTCGGTTCTGAACAGACCAGATCCCCCTCAGCTTGCAGACATCCAGCCAGCAGCTATAGACCTTGACATCTGCACAGACCCACCAAGCCTGGAAGAAGTGACAGCAGCAGTCAAGACAATGAAGAGCGGCAAAGCACCAGGGGCAGATGGAATAACAGCAGAGATGTTGAAAGCAGACGTGAATGTGACAGCTCCCAAGCTGACTGAAATCTTCAGGCAAATTTGGGAATCAGGGCAGGTCCCTGTTGCGTGGAAGACAGGGCTCATCTTCAAGTTACCCAAGAAAGGAGATCTTGGAGACTGCAATAATTGGAGGGGCATAACACTTCTTTCCCTCACCAGCAAGGTCTTCAGCAAGATTGTTTTGTCAAGACTGACGGCAACTCTTGAGAAAGACCTCCGACCACAGCAAGCAGGATTTCGCCCTGGGCGATCCTGCTCTGAACACATCTTCATTCTGCGACAGATTCTGGAGCAGAGCAACGAATGGAACACACCGCTGTACATCAATTTCATCGACCTGGAGAAGGCTTTTGACAGCATCCACCGCGAGTCCTTATGGAAGATCCTGAGGCATTACGGAGTCCCTGCAAAACTTGTTCAGGTCATTGCAATGCTGTACAGCGATTTCAAATCCCAGGTTGTCTGTGACACGGAGCTCACAGACCCCTTCAACGTCAGTACCGGGGTGAAGCAGGGCTGCATTCTGTCGCCGTTCCTCTTCATCCTGGCCATGGACTGGATCATGAAGACTTCCACCGACAGCGAGAGGAGAGGGCTCAGATGGACCATGACTATGACAGCAACAACAGCATTGGAAGACTTGGACTTTGCTGATGACATTGCCCTGCTGTCACACCGCCACCAAGACATGCAGGAAAAAACAAAGGCCTTCTCAGAAACAGCTGGAAACCTTGGCTTGAAGGTCAGCACAAAAAAGACTAACAGTATGAGAGTGAACGCCAGAGTCCAAGACAGCATCAAACTAAATGGAGAAGAGATTGAGGAAGTTGACAGTTTCACCTATCTTGGGTCCAAAATGTCAAACACCTGGGATGCGGAGGTGGAGATTCGAGCCCGACTGGCGAAAGCCAGTCAGGCCTTTGCCTCACTCAGGAGCACATGGAAGGCAAAAAACATCAGCCAGAAGATCAAGCTGAGAATCTTCAAGTCAAATGTGATCAGCACCCTCCTTTACGGATCAGAATCTTGGAAGATGACCAAAACCATCAGTAACAAGCTTGACGTCTTCCAAAACAGATGCCTCAGGCGCATACTTAACATCTTTTGGCCAAACACCATCACCAACGAAGAACTCCACCGAAGAACTGAAACCGAGTCCATCACCACGCAGGTTCAACGAAGGCGTTGGCGATGGATTGGACATGTGCTCCGCCAGCAGACAGCAGACCTTTCCAGAGTCGCCCTACGATGGACTCCAGACGGCCGAAGAAAACGAGGCCGCCCAAAGGAAACTTGGAGAAGAACAGTGGAAAGGGAGATGAAAGGAAAGGGCTGGACATGGGGTCACCTAGAGCGTGTTTCAGCCGATCGACATCGGTGGCGGACTCTGGTTGAGGCCTTATGTGCAACCTGATGCACAAAGAGGAATAGATAGATAGACATAACACATCTAACATGAGCATACTGAGAAAAGAAACTACAGTGTTACATTACTTAAGACATTTTACTGCCATTTTATAATGACATCTCCAAAACAAGAGCCTCATATATTTTTGTTATGATAAACGTTTTATCGTTTAAAAAGCAGAGTAAATGCATGTCTATGCATATAACTGTGTAAGTAAGCAAGAACATTAAAAATTTTCTTTGAAGTTACAATTATACGAGTTTACGCAAAACAGAAATACTGTTTACTGTGAAACCGAAATAAAAATCCAGCGTCACTTCATGTCTTATCCCACCCATGTCGTTTGTCTCTGTTAGGCGAAGCACATCGGTGTCTTGGATGACCTCTGAATGAAACAGACTGAGCGACCAATCATCCAGCGTTTAACTCTCCGGAAAATGCGGTAAGTTAGCTTTGCGTGCAGATAATATTTTAAAAGTAAATGACTGGAATATAATAACTGGACTACACATCAAAAGAGAGTAGACAACTACTTTAAACGACACATGTTTCTAGGGCATCTGGGTTCACAGCTCACTCCACGTCCGCTGAAACAAAGTTATTTAAGACAATTTATAAATGTCATCTGGGAACATGCAATATAGCCACATGAAAAAAAACCATAACCATACACTCGTTTTGTGCTAAGCATTATTGTGTGAAAGTAAGTACACAATACAATTCCTAAAAAGACTTATTTAATATTATCACTTTGTATGTGGTGTGAGCAATCGGTCTAAAGACTGTACCGATGTTAAGAAAACTCCCGACAGGGTTTGTAACCATTCCGATTGAGTACTCTAGAGAGGGCATTTTTAAGTCGTGTAAAAGTTTTCTTTTTTGTAGTCTTCAAAATTTAGCAATTGGCAAAATAAAATTCAACATCTTGTTGTGCAGCGTGGGGACAGACTGGGATGGATTATTAGGAAAAATATTATTCCTTTGCATCACGTTGAGCCTATATTTGCATTTTGTTGCGCTACGCGAAAATTTATTGAATATTTCGTATTTCAGAATAAATGCTTTTTATTTTCTTTCTCGCCATTATACCATATCCCCACCCAAGCAATGTGTAAAAAACCAAAATTACAAAATGTCACCTTCAGGTAGTTCTCCTGAGAAACAAGAAATTGCATTTTAGACAACAGTGCATCTTTAACCACAACAACACGAAAGTGCAGTCATGCACACAGGTACTTTACAAATTCACTTTTATGCCACAGGAAATGCGTATCTACTATGTTATATTTTGAATTGATTATAAAATAACAGTACAATATCAGTTTTTTCAGTTGACAACGAAAGACGCAGGCACATTTTAGGATTGTGACTTCTACTACTCACAGTCTTTTTCACAGATTATGTTATTCTTCTTATGGACAGAAGTAAAAATTAAGACATATTGCATTGTATTTAACCACTTTAATGGCATATACAGAGAAATATTTAACAGGAGCTAAAGAAGACTATGTGAACATTTTTAGATTTATAAAATATAACAATTATTAAAATCGCTAATATATTATGATCAATCATACATGACAGCCGCTTACTGACCTGTAAGTCGTGTCGTGGTGTAAGTCGCCCGGAAGCCCGTGGCGTTAACCACTGACCCAAAGACATTCAGCACGATTGTCAGACTGTTTCTGGTTGACCTCAGCCCTTGTGGGAAGGTAGCCCCGCACAGGCTGTAACACAAAAACATAAAACTCTTTGAAGTTTGAAAGTTTGAGGTTTGTCATTTACATTTCGTAGCTAAATGATATCAGACTACGTCCATCAAGACGGCCACCACTAAGGTCAAACGAGTACACGCCTGAGAAGTTAACGCCTTGGTCAAAAAATGTTTTATCTACGAAAAAATAGATACCAAAGAAAAATATTTAGTAACAAGTGGTTGAAATTAAGATTAAAACGAAAAAGTACATTTAAGCTATTAGCAGGTTTAAAAGTGATCGAGCTGTCTGAGAAAAAGCATCATCTAACGCTATCTGAGACTGCCGTAAACTTTTATGGACTTGCGGCTGGATGCCTTACAGATAAGTGTCTCTTTGCAGTGAACTATCAGTCTCATTTGACTAAAGTACGTTAGCCTCTTTGAGAGGAGTCTTCCAGTCATGTGCTAGGGGAAAAATTTGGGAACTGTGCAGGACCCCTTTTAAGGTCGTGTGTTTTAAAGGCGAGTAGTATTTCACCACCTCAAAGAGCTTCAATGGCGTTGAGTAAGAGGCAATGGGATGTTTGACACCTTCAATGCCATTACAATGAAGTGACGCTGAGCAGTACAATATACCATTATATGGAGAAAGAGAAAGAATTGTAACAGAGGAATTTGTAAATCCAACCAGATGAATCGTCTGAACTACCGGAACAAATCAGGGAATCATGGATTAATCAGAAAACATACTTGCCTTACCAAGAAGAATAAATCATGCATTACGGTACGTGTGTATTTGTGTGTGTGTGTGTGTGTGTGTATGTGTGTGTGTGTTGTGTGTGTGTGTGTGTGTGTGTGTGTGTGTGTGTGTGTGTGTGTGTGTGTGTGTGTGTGTGAGAAATAGAAAAAGAAAAGTGGAACACTGACACGAGAAAAAATCTATTATACAGTGTATAGCCAGATATGTAACGTGTTATTCATTGGATTACACATGTCAACCATTTGGATGCGACAATAACAATACAACAAAAGGAGCTAGTAGGTAGACATGGGTGATAGAATTCACGCAGGAAGTATCACTTAAGAATGCAAGAAAAGAGACAGGCATCCCAAGTTTACTTCGTAAACTTACGTGGTCATAACGGTACTTGTGTCCACGACTGCGCCATCGTAGACTCTGACAAAAGCATTCTGGCATTGCGGTCCTTGAGAGCCGACAGAGAAATCAGTGAACGCCAAGTCGATAACAGCCTCGTCGTCATCCACCTTTATGGTCCACACACAGTAGGTGTTGGTAGGATACCCAAGAGGAAAGCCAGGTGACGTGAAGTTTCCCTCACTGTCCGTCATCAGACCCTTTTCGCATTCTGAATAAAGAAATGTCCATGTCACCTTATGTCAACAGATATGTTTCAGGACACTTAAAATGAGTCATAAGTAATCTGCAGCTTAAGGTTATTAGAAACTGGGAATTTAATCCACACTGTCTACGAGAAAAACAGTGGAAAAGTGCATATGAGAGAACAATGTTTCTGTTGATGTACTTTGAGGAAAACAATACTAAATTAAACATTTTAATGAGATCGCACGTGCTCATGAAAACACACACACACGCGCGCGAATGCACGTGCGCGCGTGAGTAAAAGGGGTAAATGAATTGTAAGATGAATATATACAAGTAAAAGGGAAACGAGACAGAAGATTAGCTGCCGTAGTCTGATGCCACTTTATGAATGGATTAAAAAGTAACATTGATATAAAAAGCGTGGACTACCTTTTGAATGCGAAGAGTACGTCAAACTGAAGTTGTTGTATCCTGTCTGAGTGTTGAACTTCATTAACACTACGTTTTGTGTGGAGGTCAAAGGTGGCGGAAGTGACAGACCGCAGTACTTTTCACCAAGCAAGGGGGAAAACTCTGTGGCACCGTCGTGTACCTGAAATAATGGTGAAAAAATAAATATAATTTTCTTGATAGAAAGGGAGCAAATAAGGACAGCGTTTATGACATTTGATGGAAAAGCGTTTGAAGAGTGTAAATGAAGCACTTAGCCAAGTGAAGCATACCAAACTAAAATTCTAATGTAGTAGCGTCGAAAAAAAAACCCCGAATACATCATTATGATCCAAACAGTTTTTGATAAAAGTATTTCTGTTGCTTTGAGTGACTGACACCAGTCATGCAATTAAAAATGCACATCTTCCGGTTCAGTTTCAGAAACTTAAATCCAAAGTTATTGCCTCAAAATATCGACCCTTTTAAAATATATGAAAAATCTTTAAACGCATTTAAGTAAACAAACTAACAAAAAACCCTAGACATACAGAGCAGCAACTACATGAATATAAATAGGTCAGCAACTAACACCTATTTTCAAATTAGTAAATAATCATACCAAATAAAACATACCAAATAATCTTCACACAGTTTTGAAAATTTCCTTCGGTACTAAGACCATTTAAACATTTCAAACATTTTAATTTTCTGTATTCCACAAACATAGCTTAATAACGCATACATATTTCCAGGTAAGAGTTTGTTCAGCTAAAGCTTACTTCAATGTAGTTTCTGCACATTACATCCTCTTCTAAATTCAGGGAGGAGAATTGTATGTTTATGTAGTAGCCTAGTTGTTGTTTAATGATGTAAGTGCAGTCAGCTGGTGACATGTTAAAATCTGGATCATCAGGGGAGTTAATGATTCCATTGGAAGTCTGGAAGACCTGTCGACACTCTTATCAAAGCAAATAAAATTTGGTCAATTAAATGAAAAAGAGATGTAACTGGTTATTTATTAGAATCACATTAACGTACTGACATCTTTTAATGGATCTCTCATTATGCTAGCGTGTGCATGCAACTTTGTACATATACACAAATATATCGTACTTGCAGACATGAGTGCAGATGTATGTATGAGAGTGCGCTTAACTTTGAGAGTAATTTACCTTAATTCTGTTTACATGTTTATTGTCAAACCTGTTGTCCAGGAAGCCTTGAATTTATTCAAGTTTTTCTTTGCAGAAACCATTTTAATTCGGAGTATTTTTCCGCCACTGATGATTGTTGAAAATGGCCCAGACTTTTTAATTTCAGTACGCTTGTGGACAGGTTTCTCGGTCACCTGCATCCATCAAGAAGTCTTGTTATGAGGTAAGAAGAATAGTGAAAAAATGTAGGTGACAGAACACATGATAGAAAACATGTTCTAAAAAGCTTTGTCCTAAAGGTGTATTTGAGTCTATAATGGGAATTAAGAACAAGACAGCGAAATTTGTAAAGAAAAAAAATCTGATTACTCGTTCTGTAAAACCAGTGTTAAATTGACTTCAATTCATTATTGTTTAAAGCGTGTGCAAGTGCAAGCGTCTTCGTCAGTTTGTGTCATGCTGATAGCTGGAGAACTTTTTTATTTTTGTGTTTCTAAAATCTGCTAGACCTCTGGTTGCATAAAATGAAAATAAACTTTATCTTATTGCCATTTATTGCTAAAATGATGTATATATATATATTACTAAAGTGTACTCTGATTTTCCGAGAGCCAGTTAATTGCTATTCTGTTCATACAAATCATAAAGAAACCTGTCATCGTCCGGTGCTTTTGGCGAAATCTTTCTTGCTACATTCATGAGCGAGGAAGAAGAAGCTTTGTCTGATAGATATCATAAAACACAGGAAAACATACTACAAGTAATTTTTAACTTACTAATATTTTGTTTCTACAGCATGGCCCAAGCCGAACGTCCTGGAAGGAGAGTGTGATGGTCTTGTAGGGCTTTGTAGTGATGGTCCAGAGGACGTCCTCTTCACCGTTGTATACGTCGGGGTAGCCGGGGGATGTGAAGGTACCGCTTTCTTCAGTGTAATTATTAAGCTGAATCCAACCTGTTCAAAAAGCACATTTTCGCAAATTAAACAGATTTGTTATTTGCCTGCCTATTTTGCTGTGTTCTTTCTGACTGTCGCATCCTGTGTCGGTAAATGTACGCATAGACTGATTGCTAAAACTAATTAACACCATACACTTTCATTTTGTTACTGATATTTCAGGAAGGATATATTAAGTAATCAGCTGGTGACAAATGTTACCTGATTTTATCTGATTGTAATGTATCCGATATCCTTTCTCAGCAGACGTGGCGACAGCATCGGACATGAACCTGACTAATACTATTGTGGAGTTCTGGTTTTTGGTCTTCAGAACAGACAGGGGCGTTGGTCCACAAAGTGGGCCTCCAACAATGGGTGATAATTCAGAGTTTCCGTCAAATATCTGTGATGTGAACGAATAAGGAAATGCTGACATCGCACTTACAAACTGCATGATCAAAGTGGTATTAGTAAAACGTATCAATCTCATAACAGTTCTAAACAGTGAGAGTATTGGTTTTTCTATGTATAGTGCTGAAGTTACCGAATGTTCTGACCTGTAGAACATCTTGACACACACCATCTTGCTGTTCTCCCAATTCAAAAACTTTGAATGAGAAACGAATCCTGAAGCCTCTTTGTTTCACAATTTCATACGTGCAGCTCAGGTTTGCTTGATACGGGTTTGGAAAATCTGGCGACTGTATGTAGCCCTTCCTCCTGTTCAGTCGTTGAAAACAGGGTGGAGTCTCTGGGTACGTAAACGATCTTCGAGTCAGACTGATTCAGGAATATCGGACTGCTTTATTTATATCAGACTGATTTACTGTCACAACACTGGTCGAGACGTTTGTTTCGTAAAATGAAGTCATATTATGTTACATTTCCCGTTCTCTACAGACCTAGTAAAAGTTTCTAATGTTTACAGAAAACGAAGCAAATCTTACAAAGCTTACCCCAAGAAGCCTGAAACTGAACTCCTTTCGTTTCAGATTGAGCTTTCAGCCACAGATATAGTGTACTTCCAGAGGACTGCAATGCACCCACTGCAGTGGGTCTCCGTATGTAGGCCAAGTTGGAGTAAGCATCACTGTCAATGACCTAATAAAAAATTAAAACCATTATACTTGGACAGCAGGTTTGCCTAACCCGCCTGGATGCAGATTACAAACGCGACATGAATTTCAACTTGTTTATGTGGGTCTTTTTTCAAGAACTGGTGATTAAGAGAATTTTTAAGAAGTGTAGTTGACTAGACAAGCACAGAAACAAAAATGCTTAATAACGTGTCCAAAAAATGTCCCTACAAATTCATGTCTAATGAACTCATTTAATATATACACATGTACACACGGAAAATGTCAAGTGCGTACAAACACACATATACACGCACGCACGCACGAAAGGCACACACACACACAAGTAACAATAACAAACGTTTTACCCCAAAATACGTGAGTGTTTGATAGTTTTCACCTTTTTAAAGCTTTGAACGACGCAAACATGTTACTAAGTTATGTTTAATAAGGAAATGCGCTATCCCCAACATACCCGAAGTATGTTCAATGAAGCAGTGGACCTCCTTTCTATCTGAATGTTTGTTAAAGAAAATCGAATCCATCCTGCCTTGTTGACAATCGTCCACACACAATCTGTGTCACTGCTGTACACTGCTCCTTCGGGAAAACCAGGCGAGGTGATGGTTCCATTTGGTTCGGCAACATACCCATTGCAACCTTTAGGAACTTAAAAAAGGAAAACAAAACCAAATTTTCAGATGTTCCATAACTGACTGTTTTCTAAATTTTTAACAATGACGTATACTGTATTTCAATAGTAAAACATTTTAGTACGTCTAAATCGTTATACTAATGTCCTTTGCTGTTATGTAAGTATTGTCACTACATGGATCATATCATGTTAGTGTTAAGGTCAGTGAGGGGGAGTGTAAAATAACAAAGTAATAAAGTGTAATTATAGTTGTCAGTTACCAAATTCTCCTTTAGAACACTTTGTAAATGGTGACAGTCTTCTGATTCACCTTGGGAATATGGAAACTTAAGTGGGCTATTAAAAATGCATGCTCGTTCCGAAATAAAACTAACTTCGTAGAACAAGAATTCTTGAACCTCATTGTAAATTTCTTTCCGCAGAATGTTGCAAAATATGTTAGGATTTTACATTTACTATATACCTTGTTTACATACTACAGCAAGAGTGGTTTCGGGTATTTCGGACGCCAGTACATCATCATAAATGCAGTTAAAAAGGTTTTGCTCATCTCCTTGACATCGCACGCTGCTCATGTGTATGGCAGACCTTGCGGATCCAAATCGCATTGTCGCTTCTTGCTGAGGCACAGCTGACCCGCTGTAACTATATTGCATAACAAAACCCTCAAAAAGCTTTTTAGGCAACAGATCTGGTACAGCTATCTACAAAGGATAGATATTTTTTGTTCACTTTGCTTCTTGTAGTTTGGGTAAATATTAACAACCTTAAGGATTGTTTGTACGATTAGTTTTATCATTAGCGGGCTTGAAGACATGTTCTTCCAGTCACTATAGATATTACTTTTTTAGGAAACTAAAATGGTCACATTTTCCCTATTTGTTCTTATGGAAGTCAATATTTTCTGAAATGTTGACAATCGTTTATAGATATAACAGAAATGTATATCGATATATAAAATTATTAAGTATAAGAAAGATATCACAAAGTAAATGTTCGGGTAAGATATACTACGTACTTGGCTCCAAACAAAGTTCTGCAGACAATGTTGGCAGCAAGAGCGCTGTACAAGGGTCGTGTCGCCAGGTCTCTACTTGCTGTGACAGAGCCCCACACACCCGCTTTGAAGACCTCTACCCGACCCTCGTACTGAGAGGTTCCGTTGACAAGGCGAACTGTCTGCACCTCCGACACACCTGAAACATTGGAAGCTAAACTAAATATGACTTGAAGTTCATTGCCTTAGAATTTAACTTACTACCAACATACGTTCAAATAAATTGATTGGATGGAGTGAGTGAAGTAACAGCGAAAACTGGGCAGGAAGATTTGTGCATTTGTAATATCCCAGTATCGGGACAATTTCATTCTAGCACACCTGTGTCACAGCTGACTCCAAGTGTATATCGAGGGTCACAGCTCTGGTCACGTGATGAGAAACTACAGTTCGACAGCGACAGTTCTTCCCCGGTACAGTTGATGTACTTTCTGAGTATTTCACCCGGAGCTTGGCCGTAAGAGTTGGCGTAGTACAGAACCGAGCCATCGCTAGAAACATAGTGTAAAACACACACACGCACGCACGCACGCACGCGCACGCGCACACGCACAGAGATATATACACATGCTTGTGCTGGCATATATTCACACTTCCCAGTACTGTGCTTGGTATTTTAACTTAATGGTTTCTAATATATAGAATACTTTGTCTTACCTTCAGCAAAACAAAAAAAAAAAAAGGGGCACAGTTAGCAACATAGCACTAAAGTGACATTGTCATTCGATCAAGCTGGATTCATAAACGGCTGCTCACATATCGCTGAACTTTATCTTTTTTAATAACTGTTAAAGTCTGAAACAGCGCGAAATATGTGACTGCAATTCTCTTATACAGCATCTTTCGTTCATAAAAGATTGGTTTGAGAGCATATCGTGAGATGTCATTGAACTTTGAACGTATCTTTGGTTACGTACGTTGGATAGTTTAACTGTCTGCAGACGACACTCCCAAAATTACTTGAGACATACTGATGGCAGACACTCAGCCAGACTCCATCCCTCAAGATTTCTACTCGTCCTTCATACGGGTTAGGTCCGTTGACAAGTTGCACCTCAATTTCGTCTATGAAGGACATATTAGAAATTAAACGAACCCATTAAGATTTATGACAAAAAGACAATTATGGAATTAAAAAATCGTTTACTAATATTAATGTGTTGAATTGCACACATTTTTGTAAAAGGTGACCTGAAATAATGATATTTAAGCACGATATTACCTGCTGACGATCACCAATTGGCAAGATTTTTTTATTTGAAATCGAGAACAATGAGTGAAAACCATTCAAAAACACCTATTATTCTTTTTTCTCAAACAAGTTGACAATCATATCTGAGGGTCTTAAATATTTTCATGCTGCCAAGAATATTATAAAAGCTTTAAAAGAAATTAATATTGAGTGTGTTTGTCTACATGCAAGTACTAAATTTCGTTGTCGACGTAAGCAGCGATGCGTTAATTTAAAAAAAGTATGTTATTAGATCTACAATCATGGTTATTTGTTGTTTTTGTAAATATTCAATGAGAGATCAGTGTACTAATTTAAGAGTGTGCTGATGTCTTCATTCAACAAAAGGACAATGCTATTAGATGCTGTCTGTAAATTGCATTGCCGTCGTGGGTTCTTAAACCTATTAACGATTTATAATGCTTTGTGAGTACACAGTTTTCCAAAACTTTTTGGTATATGATAGTTAATTAATAGTAAGTAATAATGATGATGATGATAAAGATAAAGACAAAATAAAAAGAAATCAACAACAGAATCAAAGAATTTTCTAAACTGCCTTAAAGTGTGACTAAACTCAAATTACAAAACGTGAGTTTATTTAAATCCTACATCGGAGACGTGATAAAATAATGATATGCAACGTCAGATGTACTAAATAACACTTTGAAAGCATTAACAAAGCATAAAAATACTGCAATTATATAACTTTATTATTGGTAGGAACCAAAAACGTACATCGCTGCCCTCCCCTAGCCCGATGACGTATAACGGAGTATGACGTAATCGGCACTGGTATAAGCGCGTGGCATAGTTCGGTGAGTCACAGATGGGAAAAATTTGAGCAGTTTTTGGTTGTAAGTCTGCTTCAGTTAACACGATTATTATACCAACGTTCAAATTTCCCGAAAACCATAAAAAGAGCGTGAACAAACTTTTTTGTTTTTTTACCGATATCTGCAAAAAATTAATAAATAAATAAATAAAAATAAAACAAACAAACAAACAAAAAAAACCCCAAAAAACAAAAACCGCAAACCATTTACTGCTCTTTAAGACCTTCCTGTAAATTCTCTTGCACCTTTTATCTAGATTTCGAGAAGAAAGGGTTTGTACCGTTATAATTTTTACAAAATGTTGACCAACCCTGTATTTTATGCCTACATTAATAACACTTTATTTGTACTAAAGAACATTAGTACAGATTTCTGCACATGTTTCAGCAACATTGCTACCCGCTGACATCTAAGTAAAATAAAAATTTAAAAAATGCCAAAAGCAAGCAAAAGACACAGCTGTACCTTGGTTATGATGATATTTAATTCCTAATCCGAGTAATTTATTTAGAATTTTGTACTGCACGACACGGAAATAACTCAGGATGATCTTTGCGAATACCCCGCATTAGTTTCCATGTGAGACGTGGAGCGGGAAGTTACGTGTCAGAATCTTGTATACAGCAATATCCACTTTATGAGCACATGAAAACAACATATTTCTTTCAGGCTTCTGAGTCAAAATTTGTGAAAAAAAAATTCAGATGGTGTAATGAAGTTCACAAATTTCAGACTATTTAAATTTAAAACTAACACTAATAAGAATGTACAGTATCTGTAACAATGGCGACTTTAGTTTTCGATTTTAATAATTCGTGTTCAATACCAGCTCGTGTTGTACTGACGTTCAACTGTGTACAGTTCATTATCATTGATTTTATAAAGCTTTTCTTGACACTTTTATGCCGGTAGGGCAAGTAACTCGGGTTTGACTCATGACCGTTGCACTTTTTCTTGATACCCTCCTTACGTCATCTGTCCCTTTCACTGTTAGTAGAGCGTTTCTCTACAGTTGCCAAAACATCAAAATGTCGACTAATATTGTGCTTAACGTGTCAAATATCGTGCAAAATAATTTATGCCATGCAGGCTTCACTTGTGATTTGGTATTGAGGCTGACTTTAAAAAAATGGTTTTAGTTACACTTTAAGAAAGTGAATAGGCTAACTTCTACTAAATTCTAATCAAATGGTATTTTCTTAGTGACCTATTTTACCTCCGACAGTTGTACACATTATTCACATCAATAGGAAATATAATAGTATATCTTAAAAAAATGTCCCATGTCTCTCTCTTCTTTCACAAACTTTTGCACGTAGAGATCTGGTTCCTAATTCCATCTTGGAACAACAATTTAAGCCCCTACCCTTGGTTTTTACAGCGTTGAGTGCAATACTTGTCTCCAGCATTGATCCACATCTGACACACGTCGCACACTTCAGTGATGTTCATATCAGTATTATCATATACTGATCGCAAATGCACTCTTACCTTGTACACTATATTTTAGCAAATATCACCTTTAATTTTAATTAAATCGTTTCTGTAGTTACCTCTGCATTTTTGCATGACTGCGTCCAAGTAGAAGCCATCGTTACAGGTGCAGTAGAAGCTGCTGATGGTGTTGTTGCAGTTCTGGTCACACACTGGCTCGGAACATTCGTCAACATCTGTTACAAGAACAGGTAAAGGTGATGTCGTTTGACAAGATAACAAGAAAAACAAAAGGATTGCTAAATACATAAATATTAGTTCTTCCATTCTACCTGTTAATTCCATAGCTATAGTGCAGCTGTTACGAGAATTCGGAGGTAAACTTCAAATATTTTGCTTCTGTCAAATCACGTATTTTACAGTTATAATACCTATGTATTTGAAATTGTTCCTTTTCCGCTTTGTTTTGTCTCGTGTATCTCAGAAGTACGCTATTTCGTGTAAACATCAAAGGAGGATAAATAAAACTGATTAATCTGATCATGTTGTACCTTGACACACGCTGTCGTTGTCAGCAGCGAATCCCTGAAGACACCTGCACGTGTAGCCTCCGTTAGTGTTGATACATTGTACGTTCTCTCCTCTACAGTTAGCAGACAAGATTCCTAACTGGCACTCATCAACATCTTTGTCACACTTGTCACCTTCCCAACCTTGACGACACACACAACCGGAAACAGGGTCACAGCGCTCTGCCCCGGCTGCGCATGCGCACAATTGAGTGCAGTTAGGTCCAAACGTCCCCGCGGGACAGGCTGCAGCGGTAAACATAGACAATTAACATGTTAATGTGTAAACCTTGTCACTAATATTAAGTTTAAATTACAGTAGTGTTATATTGATGATGATTACAAACTATTACAAACAAAATTCAAAAAAATCAACTCGTCAAATTGCGCCTGTGTGGCTATGAGAGAAATTACGAATGCTACGAATATTAATATATTTTGGTTGTAGTCTAGTTATCACATAAAAGAAAAAATATGCACGAGATTTACAGAAGTCTAAAGAACCTGGCTGATCCTGAAACGTACACCGCTGTGATACTTCTTATTTACTGATGGCGAAATGATGTCTTTTACACAGCAATTACCTTTTTTCAAAGATAGAAAAAATGTGGTAAGTTTTCCTTTTTTAATGTATTCTTACTTGAGCACGTCATCCAGTCGTTATCAAGCTTCATTCCAACGGGACAGTTGCAGATGAAGCTACCAGGGCTGTTACTACAAGTGTGAGAACACTTAGCCAGTCCATTCGCGCATTCATCAATGTCTGCGAAAAAGCTAACACTTGAATTGGACAGAACCAAAAAAACATTTATATGAAACTAGTGTTTTAGACATCGATATTCTAACAGCATTGAAAATTAAGATGTCCTCCACTTCCTGTTAGTGGATGATGGCGCTTTTATCAGACAATAAAAGAGACTATAATTTTCTTCCCGTAAAACCTATATTCAATAGCAACATGTTTACAGTATTATAAATTAAAAAATTATTAAAATTAAATAATTATTATTGAAAAAAAAAACACAGTTATAATACAGTACATGACATATAAGATGCTCATTTGTTCTAAAATGAGCACTTGCAACATTTGTAACATTCGACAACATGCAATCAGCGAGTTAAGATTACGAAGAAAAAAAGAAATACTTATATAGCATTTGGACATAAAATGCATGATTGTAACCCCTTCACTTAATGGTCATTTATGTACTCACCTCTGCACGTGAAGCCGTCGTTGTTGAGGCTGTATCCTGTTCCATTACAGAAACAGCGGTAGGAGCCAACCGTGTTTTCACATCGTTGAGTGCAAACATTTGTCTCCAGGGCCGCGCATTCGTCCACATCTGTCCAATGTTATACATCTTGTTATTATTAAAGTAATGATTTTTATAAGAAGAAGTGTTTATTCGGAAAGCCTTTACAGAAGAAAACAATCTTAAATCAGTTTCTTAGGACAATATGATATTTTACATTAGGCCTCATGATACGGCAATCATTGGTCTACCCCTCACTACAAGTGTCAAGCATATCACACTTGTAGCTCGGTTATTTTATACTTACCTTTGCATGTCTGTGTGACTGCGTCCAAGAGAAAGCCGGCATCACAGGTGCAGAGGAAGCTACCAACGGTGTTGTTGCAGTGCTGGTCACAGACGGGCTCGGAACATTCATCAATATCTGATGCAAGGAATATGAAAACATATGCGTTATTATAAGTGTTAAAAGAACATCGGGTGAACTGCGAAGAAACAAAAGTATAATTGTTTTTTGTCGATCAACCTTTTTGCATATTTTCTTTTCAGAAGCAAAAGTCCGTATCAATGCGCAACAAACATCAATGGTTTTACTCACACACACACACAAAAATAAATCTTTTATATCTCTTATACAGAAAAATACTGTGTAACAATCTTTGATTTACTTCGTGTTCTCCCCAATCCTCAATGGAATAACTGATCTGTGTCTTTATGTTTCACTCTTTGAGTAAATACAGTGTGCTTATTACAATCGTACTTAAAAATATTGTATTTCAATCTTCAGTTTAGAGAAATAATAACAGTGGTTAAAAGATTTTTATCGAATGTTAGAAACATTTGTAAAAGGAGAAATGACAATGTTCTTACTGGAAAGAAAAATTAAACCTCTTATTGAAAAGACATACATACCAATACGGATAGATTCGTAGTAATAATAATAGAAAGAGTATACCGAGAGTATTGATGACCATATACCTTGACACACGCTGTTGTTGTCCGCAGCGAATCCCTGACGACACCTGCACGTGTAGCCTCCATTAGTGTTGACACATTCTACGTTCTGTCCTGTACAGTTAGCAGGCGACATCACTGACTGACACTCATCAACATCTTTGTCACATTTGTCACCTTCCCAACCTTGACGACACACGCAACCGGAAACAGGGTCACAGCGTTCTGCCCCGGCTGCGCATGCGCACACCTGAGAGCAGTTAGGTCCGAACGTACCAGCTGAGCAGTCTGCAGAAAATATAAACAATCTAATAAAATAGTTAATAAATAAACATAGCCTACCTCAAAATTGGTTTTGATTTAGAGAAAGGAGATATCAAATAGCATAGAAATAGCTTATCCGAATACAAAATTTTTGTTATTTTTATTGACTTGGGTTAAATATATTTAAGATATTATTTTAAAAAAACTATGTTATTTGCACAGGACTGGGAGTTTTCTAAAGTACACATCACTGTCTTTTTAAGGATGATAAACCGTACTCTCCGGTTTTAGTATTTATTTTATACTTACCGGAACACGTTAGCTTGTTATTGTCCAACTTCATTCCCATAGGGCAGCTGCAGTTGAAACTACCCAGTGTATTACTACAGGTGTGGGAACACTTGTTCAACCCCGTCTCGCATTCATTAAAGTCTTGAGAAAAATACACTTCTTAAAATTGTATGTGCCACTGCATAAAAACAGTTTCTCCTAAAAGAGAAAATAAACTAGCTCTTGCTGTATATTCTGGTGCATTGCATCTGCTAATAAAAGAGTTAAAATATAAGTTTTGAAAACACTGAAACCTATACCAATATGTTTGTAGTATTATCCAAGTCTCTTTATGTACGATTATGATGTTGCTCTTTACAAATGTAAATAGGCAAAATAAAAAAAATTACACCATCAAAAACAAGCAAAAGCATTAAAAAAATGTTAAGGCTAACAAACAATCTTTTCAGAAGCGTGATTGCTGGAACCTTGATTGTGAGTTCGACTAAATGACTGACCTTTTGGAACGCTTACCTGATAATCATTGCACTATTTATTTACTAGTATTCGATAATTTTACCTTCACAGGTCTGCGTATTCTGGTTGATTATATAGCCGCTGTTACAGAAACACACGTCGTTGTTGCTTTCGTTAACAACACAGCCGTGGGCTTTGATGCACTTTGCTGGATCAACGCAAGTTTCTCGTACTGTTTAAATGTGGAATAGAGCAGTGGAATAGTAAGGAGAAATTTTTGTTTTTCCAAATCTCAAAATAATTTTAGTCACAGAAGACGACATAGTCAAATTGAACTACTGATTTTACATACCATAGTTCAGCGGTTCTCAACCTTTTACTTGTGACGACCCCCCATGACGAACACCGGTACGTCCGCGACCCCCTTAGCCAGCTAGGTCAGTGGGGGGGGGGGGGGAGAGCCTTAGCTAACCTCGAACGCCGCGTCAAGGAAATCAACAACGGAAGAACAAAGTTCGTATCTGCAAGAAGTATAACTGCTAATGAAATTTTACTAAAGCAAATTCTGCGGTGCTAATAAATATTATTTTATTGGACACTGACTTTGATTAACGAGAAGGTTGAGCCTGCTTGCTGTTGCATAGAAAAGCGAACCTGTGTGCGATGTTCGTACCCACTGCTACTCGCAGCTCAGCCTCTGCGTCCACACGATTTCTGTATTTCGACTTCAGTGCTGCCAATGCTGAAAATCCTTGCTCTCACATATACGAAGTTGAAAATGGCAGCAGAACTTTCATTGCTTTCTCAGAAAGCACCGTTAACCCTAATCCAGAATGTTGGCACTGGTGTTGTTTGGAAGACCATTTTCAGGGATTGCTCACGCGAAAAGTCGATGAGCTGCTCTTCTTCTTCCGTGGACAACCCGCTTGTGCTAGGATCAGCCAGAAATGGATTACGAATCCAATCGTATTTAGTCACATCAATTTCAGCAAAGTAATGCTGAAACCTTTCTTGCAGTCCGTTTAGATGGGCAATAATTACCTTCTTCACCTGATCAAGATTCAAGTTGTCAGCCTTGCACTTACACAAGCACGGAAACATATCAAAAATATTTTCTTGGCGTATCTTTTGCGTCCACAACAACATTTTTCGGAGGAAAGCATTCATCTTGTCAGTTGTTTGTAATATGGTGGTGTCTTTCCCTTGCAGAGAAGTATTCACAACGTTCAGCTTCTCAAATATGTCCGATAAATATGCCATTAGCAGCAGCCATCGGTCGTTCTTAAGCCCCCACCCCGCACTGTCTGGTCATGGCCTTCTGTCAGGGACCTAGAGTACTAGGACAGCAAGTGCGAGGCCGAAAGGGTGTGAATGATGGACGTTTCCTGAATGCGTGCCTTTTAGATGTTTTAAAAAAAAAAAAGAGAGGTGTGACTGGAGAGGGAGAGTGGAGTCAGCGATGAGAGACTGGGGGAGAGAGAGGGCAAAAGGCGAGAGGAGGGAGATTGGAGGCTTAATTGTTGAGAGGGGGATTGTGTTTTGAGTTTTGGAAGTGAGAAGTCACTGCATGTCGAGACAGTGTACTTGAATAGGGAGAAGAGATTTGGAGTTTGAGCCCCCGCACCACTCGGTTACACAATGTAAACTAATTTCACTAATAACGGTATAAGAAACTTTTAAAAAAGGACCACCTTCGCGACCCCCTTGTAGGCACGTCACGCCCCCCCACCCCAGGGGGTCGCGCCCCCAGGTTGAGAACCGCTGCCATAGTTCCACATTTCAAATAATTATATTTGATCTTGGCAAGAATAGGTGTTTGAAGCTAAAAATAACACCGACGGTCCGTAATGGAATGCTCTTGGCTTACTCATGCAGGTCACTAATTATGATGACAAGGGAAGATAAGTGAACTATAGTTATCTACGTAGCCGATTAACCTCTTTCTCTAACGCCGTAGTTTGCAGATTAAGAGAAACAAAGATAAATAGACGAAAATATGAACTACACAGAAGTAAGTACCTTGAGTACAGGTCTTGCGGTCAGCGTTGACTCTGTAGCCGTATTTACACTCGCAGTTGAAGGAGCCGAGGACGTTGACACAGTCGTGCTGGCAGTCTCCTCGGTTGGCGGAACACTCGTCAACATCTGAAATATCAAAATACCTTATGCACAGACAACATGCGAACCGCAGAATAAAAAGGCTTAAGAAGCATGCCAAAAACTCTGCGTGTGCATTTGTGTAAGTGCTTATGTGAGAATGTAAAATTACATCTTCATCTTTTCAGTTTTATTTAATTATAAACATGAACTTTATTGGAAAGGAGAGGAACAGATTTTATTTGGTTGTAAGGATAATAAGAAACGCTAAACACTGGTTTAGCCATATTTTCTGTGTAATTTACAAGTATTATCTTACAGTATTGTGAAGAAATTACCTGTGCAATTTGTTGAATTTGTCTTGCTGTATCCTTGATTACAGCTGCAGTAGTAGCTGCCCGGGTTGTTGGTACATTCCTCATTTTCTTTACACGGGACGTCTGTTGTGCACTCATTAACGTCTAAAAACAAGCAATATTGAAATTATGTCGACATCAAGATCGGTTTAAAAAAGTCAGAAACACCTTTTGATTTACTACGTCAACGTGCATAAAATATACTTAAGTAATTGGCGAAAAAATGGTTTTCCATGTCTCGTTTAATAAAAGTCGAAATAGAGTAAAAGAGAAACAGACAGGTGAACAAAGAACGAAGGCAAAAAAGATACAGATTCTGCAATACCTTGACAAACTCCATTACTGTCCAAAGCATAGCCCGCTCGACAAACACAAGAGTAAGATCCCCTACTGTTGACGCATGCCCGATTAAGACCACACACATCCGGGTTCTCTACACACTCGTCCACGTCATCCATGCACGTGGGGCCAGTCCAGCCGTCCTGACAGACGCAGCCCCGTACAGGATGACACGCTACGCTCCTGCCACTGCACGTGCACGTCTCGCGACACTCGGGGCCGTACTTGAGATACGGGCAGGCCGAGCACGTGCGCTCATCCTTGTTCAGGGCGAAGCCGTCGTAGCAGGAGCAGGAGAAGCCGCCCGCCGTGTTGTTACACACCTGGTCACACACTTTGTCCCGACATTCATCGCGGTCCACGCACGTGGCGTTGTCTCTGGGGTCCAGGTCGTAACCCAGGTAACAGAAACACTGCGGTCGGTTGTTGTTTGCAGCATCCGTGATCACTCTGCAGCCCTGAGAACAGGTACTGGTCCTGCAAACCTGGGATTCATTGGAATTTATGATACAGGACCTCGTTCTGCTGTCGTAGGTGTAACCTGCCTCGCACTCGCACTGGTAGCCGCCAGCAGTGTTGTTACAGATCTGCTGACAGTCGTGAGTTCTCTCCACACATTCGTTGATGTCAGTACAGGAATGGCCGTTAGTGCTCAGACGATAGCCTTCCTGACAGGAACATTCGTAACTGCCGTACGTGTTGATGCACAGCATGTTGCAATCATGTAGAGTACTATTAAGACATTCGTCTACATCGTAGCAATCACTGGAGTGGTTCTTCGTAAAGAACCCTCTAGGACACGCGCTGCATGTGTACCCGATATCACTGGCACCTTGTCGACTGGCTGGTATGTCTGTGCAGGTTCGAAGCGGGTGGCAAGGGCTGTCACTGCACCCGTCTCTGTCCAGTTCGCAGTTGTCTCCCGCCCAGGCCGGTCCGCACCGACAGACGGCGAACTGGAAGTCGTGGTCACCCAGCACGTCTCTAGTGTCCGACATGTTGCACGTACCGTGACCTAAACACCCGGAGCAGGCGACGATTGGAATGGACTCTACAGGAGACTGAGCGCCCTGTGAGTCCACAACGTAGACCCTAAAGAAATCAGAGTCGAAGAAAATTTAATTTTTACGACGGATCACATTTCTTGCAAGACTTTATCATCTTTTTTGAATATAAATTTGTAATTGCTGTGAGGAAAACTGTGATAGTCATTTCTCCAAATTTAGTCTCTGCACAAATAATTTACCTGCTACACTCGAAGTATAACTGCAATGATTTGGATGAGTTTGACCGTTTATTGTGATATTTTTATGATTCATTTTATACTTAACTAGTTAATATATTTTATACTAATTAAAAAACACAATTATTTGTTCAAACATACACTGAACCCGATGGAATGTTAGAAAATAGTCTCACATGATTTTGATGGGTTTTAATGACGTAAGGCTGACGGTAACTGAACCAGAGGATTGGTTGATGCTCAAAGTTTGATTCTGGTCATCGACAAGGTGGTATGTTAATACATCGTTGACGTCAGGATCAACGCCAGTAACGACAATCACCTGAGGAACGCCTACGATGATGTAAGCAAGTTCAGGCACCTGAGCGAGGGGTGCTGTATTCTCTGGAAATGAACACCGATACAAATCGAAAGTAAATAAAAACATGTCATTGAACTTAGACGATGTTTTCTAGTCTGTAAATGCATGGATTCATCTCAATGGATTGGGTAAGTGATATTATCTTTGCATCAAACACTTGTACCTTGTACTGTTAGTGATTACTTGATCATACAGCAGGCTGCATTTTATAAAGAAAATATCACGAATCGCTCCCGGCGACACGCAGCATCTAACCTATGCCATGTGAAAGGTCATGTTATATACTACAAGACTACGTTTCTATATCTCTGCTACAAGAAACATGCTATTAATAATGATATATGACTACTGACCACTCTGCTGGATGAGGATGTCCGACAGGTTGCGCAAGTCCGATGTCTCAAAAGCAAAGCTTCGGTCTCCGGTGGCCAGGAAGTCGTAGATGCAGGGCATGTTGGTGGCGCCACACAGAACCTTGGCTTCTGTTAGTCGAGACGGGTCCACCTCGTCCAGGAAGACAGGTTGAAAGTCTTGGCGATAGAAGTCCGCTGGACCCATTCTGGCCTCGTATCGCATGACGCTGTTGTTGGCGTCGACCAGCCCTAAGGACACAGCCGACAATAGCATGAGCTCTTAAATCATCTTCCTTTGTGTTACTAAGGTCTCCACACAAGCAGAGACCTACTAGATATTACGAAGCAAACATTACCCTAACGGACATATTTATCCAGTTACATATTATTTTGATGGACAGAAAGAATCAGTCCAAGGTAAGTTGTAGCATTCTTCTTTGCTCTTACATTTGTTGGCAAACAAGTTGAAGATCTGGCGCTCGCTCAAACTGTTGTTTAGACGCTCGCCACTGGGCAGAATAAAGTCGTCCGTGGGGTCTCCATTGAAATTTCCCAGCAGCCCTTTCGTCAAGTTTCGGAAGTTGCGAGGCATGGCTATCCCAATCACTAGGGCTTTCATGCGGATGTAAATCTGAAGGCTTATGCCTGAAAAATAGTTTTAAAAAGTGATAAAAACTGTACAAAGCTCTTTTACCTCCCTTTACACATACACTTTTACGTGGATATATTGCTCTTTATGGTTACAGTTTATATTTTTGGAGTTATTTATTCCTGGTAAATTCGAGATGCATGAAAAACCAGTTTAGCGGCGTGGTGAGTGTGATCGTCACAGTATAATTTAATAACTGTTGCTACGAAAACTCATATCAAGAATTATGCACCTGTTATCACTCAACGATAAAAAGCAACATGTAAAGCTTCATCCTCCACGGATGCACTAACCAGACGGGAAGCTGACAACACACGTGTCGTTATCTCGATGTAACATAAAACTTTTGTCGTCCACAGTAAAGTTGTCTCCCTCTTGCACAAAGCGCCTGGTGTAGTCGACATCCTTAGCGTAGACCACCAGCGCTGAAAATAATAATTCATATTTATATATATTTTAGATTTATAATGTTAAAATCATCAAAATGTATCAGGACTCTATTGTATCGAATTTCGACACAAGCGGCAGTATATGTTGACTGTACTTAATTATATTTTGCTTGTGTTTAGAAAGAAGAGAACAATGAGCACGAGTAAGCAATCTCTGGGTCTACTAAAGCTAACGAATCAAGCACGTGATGCAGAATAGGAAATAAACTATAATTAGAAACAACTTGAAATAACAACTGATTTGAAGTGACTTTTCTGTGATCGGTGCTTACGTGTTTTCTGTTAAATTCTGATTTTGTTTATCGTTACCAGGAATTAAAGCTAAATAAGAGTCTACGAATAAAATGATTGCCTGTACAGGGTGAGAAAAAAATATATACAGTATATAGAGAGACAGAGTAGACTGACTGATAAAGAAATGCCAGACTACAAGGAAGAACTTACTGGTGTTAGTGTTGGGGTCGATCTGCAGGAAGACCCTCACTCCGTTCTCCTCCGCCCCGACCGCCGTAAAGACAGTCCCGTTGGTGGGCGTTCCCGGCCGAAGCTCCGCCCTCTGTGTCCGGGCCTGAAGGGTGAAAGTGACGTTTGAGGTTTTGAGACTGACCAGAGTGAACTCTCCTAGACCATTAAAGAGGTACTCTCTCCCATCCATGGTCGTTATGAGTGGTTCACCGTACAAGGGAACTTATAAGGAACGAAAGATCACATTTTACTAAACATCATGTGATGAAGGTTTATGATATATAATCTCGCACGTGCATGACCTAAAATCATAAAAATGCTCAGCCATGTTGTCTGTTGCTTACAGCACAGCCAGATAACAGTTTATCATAATTATATGCCAATTTATTCGTTCGATCTTAAACCGAAACTAATTTTTTTTAAATCAAAAAGAAATCAAATTATTAAAAAATACATTTTAAACAAATCAGCAATTTTAGTCGTTTGTACCAGATTCTTTATTGCCAGAAAACATATTTAGTGACTATTTTCAAGAAAATGAGCATTGAACGTAGGTACTTATTTCAAATTTCATCAGCAACGTTTGTATTTCAAATTACTATATTAATACGTCGAGCACATCAAATACAAACAAGAAAATAAATTTGAGTCACTCACTCCATTGTATCCCTGGATTCGGGTTGCATTTTCCGATGGGTCGTAGATTGTAGTACTGACGACATTGTTTGTTTGTCCCGTGCTCACAACAAGCAACGTGTGGCATCCTGTCCTCAGAGTCGTACAGCTTCTCTTGAGCGAAGACTAAAGGGTTAAAGGCCAGCGCCGCCCCGGCAAAAGGTGGAGATGTGATGAGCATGTCAAGTGTGTCTGGCTTCAGAGGGTTGGTCGAGTAGCAACACTCCTGTAGAAGAGGCAATTAATCTCTGTTTTAGCAGCCACTTTCACCTCATTAATCCCTTAATCTTCTTCAAGCAGGAAGTAGACAATAATTTTGGGTTGTGTAAAAGCTAAAAAGATAACCTTTATACACAAAGCTTTCATTAAAACGTTTCAGTAATTAAAATTTCAATAATCTTTATATACATTTATTACTTCATTAAAAGCATCCCTGCCCAAAAATAATGTATTTCTTGAGACTTTTTTTTTAAAAGAGGAAAAGATATTCTTAAAAATGCAGGTGGGTTTTACCTATAAATATATATATACTTTTATTTAATCTATATGTTACAAACTTTCTAAATATTAAAAAAACGAACTTTAGACTATTGATAACCGTATAATGTGTTCAGTTAATCTCGGAGAATGTGTGAATTAGTAAGCGTCTGTGTGAATACATGATCTAACGAAGCAAATCCCGCTTCCATGGAAACAACGATGCAAACCTTCCCGAAGGGAGCGAACTGTCCTGTGCGAGCCAGGTTCGGCATGTAACACTCGAAGTAGTTCTGTTCGTCTCTGCGATGGAACCTCCACTGGTTAATGACAGCTCTGAAAATGCCTCTCCTGGAGCAGGGGCACCTGGGTAGGGCGGCAAAACCTGCCTCTCGCTCGTCTTTTAATACTTTGTTCCTGCGGAACCAGTCTTGACAGGTCTTGTGATAGTTGGCTGGAGCTTTTCCCAACTCGTAAACCCAGTAACCTTTGTATCCTAAAAGAGATGGAGAAGAAAAACGTCAGTCAGGAAATTTCAAAATCTGTCAAGTACATCCTTTCTCCCTCACATTATTTATAATATCACCAAATAGGGATCTATGCCATTATCTGTACATAGAAATATTTCTAACCCTCAGTTATTATAGTCTCTGTCTCCCTTCTCTGTAACTCACTTCTTAACTCACTAGGTTAGTGATTAACTTGAATAAGTCGATAACATTCATTGTCTATATAAAGAATGTTGATAGGTCTGGATATTTTAAACAGATAAATCAAGAGGTTTAATGGTAGGTGAGAATGTAAAGTAAGTGCTGCCCTCTTGTCATTCTCTTGGGACACTGACCTGTGTTTCCAAAGTGTGTGTCCATTTCGTAAGCCAGCTCAGTGCCTGAGTAAACGTTTGGACGGTATGTAGTTAGTGATCCTTTGGCGACTCCCATCTGAATGCTGTACCAGCGACCTGGGTAGCGCCAGGTCATGTGACCCACCCGGTACTGGACCAGAGCGTAAGACTCTGATGAGTCCGAGACGAGAGCCACTTGAAACGTGGCGTCTCCCATCTGCATCAGAAATATTGTCAGGCTGTATATACTATAATAATTTAAATATTTATTGACGTTATGTTAACATTGTTTAAAGGAATTCTTTATATCATACGTTTTCAGTGTGGGGCTGATTTTACTTGGTAACGTTTGGTTTATGTACCAATGTACGTGAGGGAACGCTTGCGAATATATACACGAAAAGTGGAAACAAGAAGGAGAAAGAGAGAGTGATGGAAGAGTGAGAGATAGGTTTGGGCGAAGAGAGAGAGAGAGTGAAGAAAACTGAGGTTGATTATTTTAGTCGAACTGCGCCGTTTACATAAATATTTCGCAATAAATTCTCAGCATTAAACAAAAGACATTACGTCAGTCGGTTTAAAGTCGACGGACGGGAAGTACTGTTTCACGCGATCCCACGTGACCACAAACACCATGCTAGCTTGAAAGCGTTTTGACCCCGTGAACTCCTGGACATCATAAGTGGCTTTGTTCAGCACTTCGAGGTCTTTGATACCATAAAGATGGTAGTACACACCTGTACAAAATAAACATAATTTTGCAAAATCAGCATTAAATCTCTGCACGTTTTGTGGGTAAATACATGGACGCATTTGTTTAAATACTACAGCTTTTCTGCAAAAAAATAGCGTGTTCACTTTAGTTGCGTCGGTTTCACAAATTAAGTCAAGAAATGTTTTTTTTAATTTACTTTGTTCATCGCTGATGTAGGTGCAGTAGACACAAATTGCATGGCGTGAGTAGTCAAGCCATGGCCATGCGGTTCCCTTTTCAAAGGATAAGATTCCATTCCGACCAACCTAATAAATGATGACATGGAATGAATGTTATAGAAAGCAAATCGCATTATCTTCTACAAGAAACGTAGAATTTGAGGTTTAGAATTTTATTATAGTTTACTTCGAACAAACAAAAATTGCTTTGTCTTGGAGTACTTGCATACGGTATGTGCTAACATTACAAGCGGTAAATATGTCTTCATATGATAGCATTATAAAAAAGCCTAGCTGGTCTGTCCGCGGCCAAAATGTATCGTACAATCTATCAGGCAAACTATTCAAGTAACCCTGACAAGAAATTGCATGCAAACTCGATAAGATTGTGTTGCTGTTAATTTTTGTAGTTTTAAACAAGAATAGTAAATGCTAAAGATACAAAATCTACGTAGAAAGCATACGTTGACTGTGGATTGTGGAATCAGTCCAAACGGAAATTCCTCTTCTAGAAGAGGTATTGTTTGTGTCGATGATCCAAGGATCCCATCATTTGCAGCCACGCCATATGGATAGAGGCCTGACAACGCGAAAAAAAAGATTTTAAAATGTTCTACAGTAAGATGGCTGAATAATTTATACTTTATAAAATTAAGAGGAATACAATACTGAGTGGAATCGTTCAAACATAAACATGCAGACATCTCAATACTCATTTAATATCTAAATATTAATAGCTGATATTAATATCAAAGTTTAACTCCTATCTATCTTTATATTTGTAGATATATAGACATGCGCACGTGTGTGTGTGTGTGGGAAAAGATGGATAACATTGGGAGCAGCTGACAATTATTCATTAAGAATTTAAAGCAATATGAATTTTTCTCAAAGTGTTTGCTTTGAGAGATATTATTAAGAGAAATATCTATTTCGTGTGTAATGAACCTTCATTTGCGTTGCCTTCTCTATGTTTTGCTACGTGATTCAACATGAAAGTCAAGATTTATTCTCTACCTATTTATTGACTAAAATTAAAACTAATTCAATAAAATTTCACCTTTTGGAAGCCCGCCTGCAACAAACAAGACAAAAATCTTTCGTAAACATAACTTATGTTTGACAATAGCATCTACACGCATTTAGACAAACAAATATACATTCGGACTTACAATCACACATTCATTGGCAACTAAACAAGTAAATACCTAATGCTTTGTTAATGTTGACACAACGCCTACCACAAAAGTGTCAGATTTTATTAATTAAACACAATTTAGATTATGCAACCAGCATCCATTTTCTTATTTAAACTTGTCTAACTTAAGCTTTGGTCTGATTAATTAGTTTAATAATATATTATGTCCACAAGAAAGAACAGTAATCACATTTGAAATCCGAAACAATATTGTCCTTGATGTTTGTAGCATTCTCGAGAGGGTTGAAGCTGTGCTTCTGACTGTGATACACTTAACTAACAGAGCAAATAGAGAAGATAGTCATCTACAAAAACGTGACAAATAACTTAAATACAAGTATCTGAGTCTAGAAAAGTTACAATGTGTCTCATTTTAAATACCAACCATTTGATCTTCTCGCACTGTAGGTCGCCCGGAAGCCGTTAGCGTTGACCAGTGACCCGAACACGTTCAGCACGACTGTCAGACTGCTTCCGGTTGACCTCAGCTTTGGTGGCACAGCAGTCCCACACAAGCTGCAACACCAGAACATTAGGTCTTTAATGTTGGAATAACGCACGAAGGTATCAATTGTCACGGAGCTTGAATTAATAACTCCAAACAATAACCAAATGAACACAGACAAGCACAGGTGCAGAAAGAAATAGCACACAGATACATTAAAAAAATAAGAAAGTGTGACAAAATTTCATAAACAAATTTCTATAAACAAAATTAATACGAATAAAAAAACTTATGAAATGCAATATTATTGCTGTCAAATGTAAATGAAAAGGAATATTTTATTGAGCTAAGTATTATAAACGGAGACATTTAGCAACTTGCCACTCAAATTTCTTGGAGGAAAAATAACGATAAAGATTAAAAAAATCTCAAATGCATGTGCATTCAATCTCTAATGCAGACGTATTCAGAAGTTAAGGTCACTCTCCGGATAGAGAAATCATGCTGTACAAGTTTCCTTTTAAACTCACGTGGTGATAACGGTATTTGCATCCACAGCTGCTCCATCGTAGACCCTGACGAAAGCATACTGGCATTGAGTTCCTTGAGAGCCGACAGAGAAGTCGTCAAAGGTCAAGTCGATGGTGGCTTTGTTGTCGTCCACCTTGATCGTCCACACGCAGTAGGTGTTGCTGGGATACCCAATAGGAAAGCCAGGCGATGTGAAGCTTCCTTCGCTGTCTGTCATCAGACCCTTGTCGCACACTAAGCCCAAGATAACAAGCTTTCTACGTAACGCGTGCCACGAGGTCAGACTAGTTGTAAAGTGAGAGGCAAGAGTCACTGGTAAATGTGTGTAAGGGGTGTGTGTGTGTACATAGCATCTTTCACCCTAGCAACAAAGAAATAAAGACTTGCTGGATCAATGTCCTGGATTCATTGGATAATGTATCAGTATATGAGACGATTTGTTGGTTGCTCGTCATTGGATCTTTTTTAGAAAAGGTATCGGAAAATGCTTCAGTTTAAAATATTACCGCTGGATTACAGAAATCGTCTAGAAACTTTAACATTTTAATCACATCTGCCCATTGTCATTGCGACTGGATGAGCTGCAGAATAATGAACATGTTACACGAATGTCCAAGAGGAAAACACACAGAGAGAGGCTTACCTTTTGGATGGGAGGAGTATCCCAGATTGAAATAATTATTTCCAATTTGAGTATTGAACTTTATGAATACCACATTTTGAGTGGAGGTCAAAGGTGGCGGAAGTGACAGCCCGCAGTACTTTTCACCAAGCACGGGGAAGAACTCTGTGCTACCATCGCGTATCTGAAGTAAAATGAATATAATGCTTGTGTATGTAAGAAAGGGAGATGAGCAATTAATGAAGGCGGTCCAATGCATCATATGCGAAAGTGTAACAATTTTAAAGAAATATTGTAATTAATCAATCAGTTGGTCAGTCAAGTGACGATGATTATCAAATTACATCCAACTACATTTTTATGAATAAAAACACAAATGTTGTGCTTGGGGACATATAAATGTACAAAAGCACTATCCGAATCAAATTATGCAAATAAGTTTTCTTTTTCTCTAATGATTGACAAAATATAAATTACCATAACTAAATTACACTGTAATATAAGAGTGCGTAATACTTCCGGCCAAATATGAAAGATGTTTCACCAACGCTTAATCAACGAGAAAACTTTCAATTCTGATAATTCTGTCTCTGATCCGAAAAGGGTTCATAGAAGAAAATGCTACATTGTAAACACTGATTCAATATGATTTGTCAAGTTCCTGATAAGGAAATAGCTCACTGGATCGAGACTATGGCTCTTCGTATTCTTCCAAAGATGATAATGATGATCTATTGGCATTGTAAAAATAGCCATAATAACCCATACACTGCTTTAGAGTTTCTATAACTATGACTTACCTCTACATAATTCCTGCAGGTCGCATCTTTTTCAAAATTAATTGAAGAAAATTGTATCCTGATGTAGTAGCCTGCCTGTTGTCTTATGATGTAAGTGCAATCAGCTGATGAGGTGTTATATTCTTGATCATTAGGAGAGGTAATGACACCATTGGTACTCTGGAATACTTGTCGACATTCTGAAAATTAAGATTTCCAAACAGCAATTATAGCTTAACTATAGATGTACTGTAACAGCGTATTTATTATGATTCTTTTACCAAACTGAAAACACACAGCATCTATGTGCACACAAAGGTATTTATGTATATTGTTTTACATACGTTCTCATGTGCATATATGTACACACGTATGCAAGTATGTATGTAGGACTTCAAAGGGCTTAACTCCAATTTGATAGAAAACTTGCCGAACCTGTTGTCCAAGAAGCCTTGAATTTGTTAAGGCCATTGTCCAGCGATGAGCGTAATTTAACTTCAAGGTTGTTTCCGCTACTGATGATCGGCGAGACGGACCCCGAGTTATAAATATTGGTGTAGCCACTGACCCTGTCATACACCTGGATCAAAAACGTAATATTGAAAAAAATGTTGGTGGAATATTCGTGAAGCTTTGAGATTGGATCTTCTTGTGCGCTAATACATGTAAGTTCATAAATAAAATAGTATGGCTGTAATCTGGCTTGTCAATCACCTGCAGTTTTTCTGATAACCTGTAAGTAGCACGTAAGTACTGAGCAATAACTGTCATGCAACTTAAAGGAACAGCCTGGAAACTGTAGGTTAGAGAACTGATAACAAAGTAATCTACTAATGTTAGAGGAGCACTAAACGAAGCGCGGTGCAAAATATCAATGCTATATATCTCCACATGGATTATATTAATTATTTGAATAAAAGAGATATCAATTTTATTGATGCTTAGTGCTAGTGGTTTTTTGGTTGCAAGTGTTGCCTTGTTCTTATCGCAGTTCGTTATTAGTTCAGCTTAATCTTATTGGGATGTAGTTCTAATAAATTCTCTCTGCTTAAAACCAAGTGATAGGATTTAATCACTGCGAAACAAAAGTTACAATTTTTCTATTCATAAAAACCACTGGTATTTTTGTGCCGCATACGGAAATTTATTCTCTGTAGTCACAAATACATTGATAGCAAAGCTCGATAAAGTAAATAAATTTCAAACATTTTCACCTACTGAAATATAATTAAGACCAAATCCCAAAAGTTGAACGTCCTGAAAGGAGAGTGTGATGGTCTTGTAGGGCTTGGTGGTGATGGTCCAGATGACGTCCTCTTCGTCATTGTAGACGTTAGGGTAGCCGGGACTCTTGAAACTGCCGACGTCAGCAGTGTAGTTACCTGGTCTGATCGGATCTGCACATCATGTAAATATTTTAATTGCCACTTTTGCTTTGTATTTTATATGCCTTTATTGTCCTTGTGTCTGAAATTATATGTTCATGCTGTAACAGTACTATTGGTTCAGTTATCATAAGGTATGTAAGAGGGTAGATGGTGGGCGGGTTTGGGTGAGTTAGTGAAAACTATTACCTGGCTCCACCTGAGAATAGTATATGCGAAATCCTGTCTCAACAGATGTGTTGATAGCATCCGACATGAATCTGACGAGAACTAATGTAGATGTCACATTGCTGGTCCTCATGACAGGGGGGCGGGTTGTTCCACAGAGCGGACCTCCAACAGTCGGTGACGTTTGCGAGTCGCCATCAAATATCTGTAACGTCAACACATTCCGTAACTGATAATGCAAACGATGACAAACGATGTTTTATTATCAAACGAATTTGACAGTATCTAAGCAGCGTCTAAATATACGTCCTGATATTTCGATGTAAGCTTTTTGAAGGTAGAGAATGATGCTGACCTGTAGAACATCTCGACACACACCACCTTGTTGTTTTCCCAGAGCGAAGTCGTAGAACGAAAAGCTGATGAAAACACCTTTCCTCTTTACAATTTCATACGTGCAGTTCAGGTTCGGCTGATACTGGTTTGGGTAGCCTGGTGACTGGATATAACCACCCGAGTTGGTCAGTCGTTGAAAACAGGGTGGAACGTCTGGAAATAGGAAAATAATCTTTAGTAGTATCAGACTGCTTTTCTAGCAACAGCGCTTAAAGTTTGTGAAATAGAGAAATTTTCCTGAAGTTGTTTGCTTTAATTATAACTAGAATCAAGTCTGTTTAAATATACAGCTCTTTTGGTTTTGTAACTTTTCATTGACACGAATCTAGTGTGTACAGATTATTTCTGTTCTAAATAAAAAAAAACTAAAGGCCCACAGATGAACTTTTTTTACATGCTTAATATATATATTTTCTCTTTCCCACCTTACGTAGACAAAGAAACATATCCCAATGGCAGATGGCGGAGGAAACATTTATATTCTAAAGTCAACTTACCCCAAGAGGCCTGAAACTGAATTCCTTTCGTTGCAGACTGAGCTTTGAGCCAAACGTAAAGTTTGTTTCCGGAGGACTGCAATGTTGCCACTGTAGTGGGCCACTGGATGTAGGCTAGGTTAGAGTAAGCATCACTGTCTATCACCTAGGAAAGGATGTAAAGAAGACTTATGCCTAAATTTTTTTTAAATTGGTTTTTTTTTTTTTTTTTGTTAACTAAGAGAAGTCTTAGACATGGCGGGCCCAAACATACTACGGCTTGATTCAACTGCTCTTGAATACAGGTGCAACATGAGCACTAATCTCTTTGTTTTTACAAGAGCTATAAGGTGCATTGAAAAAATGTAATACAGTCGGACCTCGATAAGTCGAACTCAAAGGGACCCCCAAAAAATTCGACTTACGGAGTTTTCGATTTAGGGAAAATGGCGTAATAGGGGCAGGTATTGGCCGGGAACTATCAATTAATTCGATATAGGGAGGTTTTCGACTTAGGGAAGGTCGACTTATCGAGGTCCGACTGTAATATAAATATTAACAAAGGCAAACTGAGAGGCTTGTTGACTGCCTAAAACGCTTGTATAGACAGGGAGACAAAAACAAGCGGAAAAAAAAGAGACAGACATGCATAAACTTAATGAGATTTTTTTACACGGGGATGGATTGTAGAGAATATTTACGATAGATATACCAACTTCAAACGGGCGTCATTAACGCTTATCTTTTTCTGAGAATTAATGTGTGCCCTAGCTGGTTCGCGAATTTTACAAATGTGTCATTTAAATGGCACCCCTAATGTGTCACTAACAGCTCTATCATTCACATAAATAATTAAATGCACATCCCTTAACATACCCGGAGTATGTTCATTGAAGTCGTCAATGAGGTGTTGACTTGAAGGTTTGTAAAAGACAGTTGAATCCTTCCTGCCTTGTTGACTATTGTCCACACACAGTCCGTGTTATTGCTGTACACTGCGCCTTGGGGGAACCCAGGCGAGTTGATGGTTCCCGATGGCTCAGCTCTATACCAGTTGCAACCGTCAGGAACTGTGGATATTAGACGACACCAAATACAGAAATGGACAAAGATACTTCTGTGTCAATGAAATCTCTGGCACGTTTCTCTTTTTATTTTTAAAAAATATCTCCTTCTATATATATATAAGCATGTAATACTTATTGCAGTCTAGCAGATATTTGGGTGTATTGCTGCTTAGAGCCTTCTTTTTAATTTGTCTTATTTCCTAGCTTACGTTTTAATGCTGTATTACTAGCTTGGGACGGTGGTAAACAGCAAATATGTAGGCACGACTGTAGATCATATACATTGAACTATACCTTGTTTGCACACCACAGCAAGACTGTCTTCGAGTGTTTCGGATGACCATGGGGAAGAATACGAGCAGTTAAACAGGGTCTGTTCGTTTCCTTCACATGTAACGTAGCTGATTTGTATGGGAATCCTCCTGGCGACTCCGAATCGCAAAATGGCTTCTTGTTGAGGCACCACTGATCCACCATAGCTACACAGAGGTAACAGTATTTCTTTATTTAATATTGCTTCTGAAAGCATATCAAAGGATTTTAATTTGGACATTTTATCTTTAGCTACGGTTTCTGTGGTGTAAAGGCCTTTATGGAAACAGTCCTTGGAAAATAAAAACAAGGTCGTTTAATGTAACTACAATCTTATTTTCAAATTCCTTCTCATAGTTTCTCTTTCTTTTAGTAAATTGTAAGAAACATTAAGGTCGTCACCCAGTTTTTTTATAAAAAATAATTGGGGTGGGAGTTAAGTGTTCGAGACCTCCCTTTTTTTCAGAGCCACTTTTCTGTGAGGATGGTCATCTCCTATTACTGTTTTACTCTTCCCAATCCTCTACAGATTCCAGGTGACCATTTTCGACAGCTCGGTTGACTAAGGAATGTCCGATGCACCACATTGATGTCGAATGTATGGCGAGTTTCGAAAGCAATGCTCTAACTCTTCGGCCATCCGCTTCCCCATATTGCGTAAGAAAAAGGAAGTTTAATATGTTCTCTATGATAAACGATGTTAGATTTGCTATATTTTTTCATAAGAACTACTCAAAGTGAATGTTGATGACGAGACGCTAACCTAGGCCCGAATAGAATTCTGCAAACAACGTTCACAGCAATGGCGTTGTACAATGGTTGTTCTGAGTAGTAGTTTCGCTCCATGACACTTCCCCACACACCGGCTTTGAAAACCTCTACCCGACCTTCATACTGAGACGTGCCGTTCACAAGACGAACTGTCTGCCTCTCTGATAGTCCTGAAACATTGGCATCTGGTTACGACCAAAACAAAAACAGAAAACAGAAAACAAAACAAAACAAAACAAAACAAAACAAAAACAAATAAAAAACAGCAAATAAACTAGAATGTACCCGTCTTTGTTGTCGTTTTCTTGAGATTAAGTTTATTGTGAAATTTGTTTGACATCTGACATGAGTAAGTGAGCGAGTGAGAGAGTGAGCGAGGGAGTGCAGAGTACATGGCTATGTGCATATGTACTACCAAGAATGCACCCGAATGCATGTTTAAGTGTGTGTTTGGTTGTATGCACACTTATGCGTGTCAACATTGGTAGAGGAGGACAGTAGCTGAATGCATGTGCATGCGCAGGTGCATCTGACGTGACATTTTCCTTCCAGCACACCTGTGTCACAGCTCACTCCGAGTGTATAACGAGGGTCACAGTTCTGTTCACGTGGCGAGATGTCACAGCTCGATAGTGAAGCTTCTTGTCCATTGCAGCTGATGTTCTTCCTGAGTATTTCGCCAGGAGCCGAACCGTAAGAGTTGGCGTAGTACAGAACAGCGCCATCTCTAGAAACACATGTCAACCATTCATATGCAAATTGTTTACACATCGCATTCAGATCATCATCATCATCATCATCATCATCATCATCATCATCATATCATCATCATCATCATCATCATCATCATCATCATCATCATCATCATCATCCATGAATCATCAATCATCAATCATCATCATCATCATCATCCTCTACACAATAGCATTCTTTTGAAATATTACGGTATTATGAACTTGGAGAGTTAATAAGCAGATCAAAGATAAAAGCTGATTTAAATTTCATATTTGACAACAACTCACGGTGGATAGCCTAACTGTCGGCAGACGACTTTCCCAAAGTGGGAAGAAACATACGAAAGGCAGACACTAAGCCAGACCCCATCCTGAAAGATTTCCAATCGTCCTTCATATGGGTTACGTCCATCTACAAGCCGTATGTAGTTATGCTCTGATATGAAAAAAGACATCGAAATCGTCTAAAAAGGTAAACAAAAAGGCACACGAAAATACCAGAAACTACATAACATTTTACTCTACATGAGTGGGTCACGAGACAAAACTAGCCAAGCATCAGCCCTGAGTGTCAATCTTAGAAAAAAGTATGACGAAGTGCCTGTTTATTTGTCTGATGTGATTTAACAAAACCTTCAATCTTATTAAAAAATTTCTAGTATTATTTTAAATTGACGACACATCTGTGCCATCGACACTTCATGAACACGTGCACTAACCTTGTGCTCTTGCTAAAGGCGAGAGAAGGAAGGAAATAAAGCAGACAAGACAAGGGCTTTGCCACTTCACTCCTGAGAAGGTACATCACCAACAACAGAAACATCTAGTTATAAACTGAAAACCTTATCCAAATTAAGAAAATGGTAAGTAAAAGATTGATAATAATAATGACAACAACAACAACGATGATGATGAAGAAAAAGGAAGGAGAAACAACAATGCAGACAAGTAGTAAAAGACAAACAATTTTTTCAGGTTTTCTGTCTTATGTGTTTGCTCGTCTGTTTGCATACAAATATAATCGTATACATTAGCATGTATGTACGCGATGCTTTTGTGCGATGTCTACATGCAATGAGAACAAATATTTCATAATCTCACCTGTACGGAGACGCATGACTGTTACAGGTGCCGTGAGGTTGCTGGAAAGCAAAGCTTCTCAGTGATTTTCAGTGAGATCCCGTCGTTTTATAGGTACCCGTTTACGGACTATGATCTTCCTCATCTGGGGTTTCCATAAAACTATATTTAGCAGCCAATAGGAAGAAGGATGTAGTAAACTATGACAAGTGCATCATTGATATAAGTAGATGTGCTCATACTGAGTAGTTATGTCGAGGGTTCTTCGCCTCTCATGGCTCACTACCTACTATTCAGTGCTAGAATCTAGGTGAAGCAACTTCCTTGCACACATGTCTTTTTTACAAGTTGCTTAGTAAGTCATGCAGTCTTTAAAAAGAAAAATCAGAATCCCAACTTGAATCTTCTGTGAAATACCTCAACAGTTTTCTTCGTCAAATTAGACTGTATCGAATTATTTCCTTGAAAAAAAAATCTCCATGGAGCACACATTGCAGATGTAGAGTATTAAACTCTGGTAATGTTTACCAACCAATTAATCATCACTGAAGTTTGTGGAAATTAGTACTGTTGAATCAAGCTAAAAAAATTCACCCAGACCTGCCCTGTCTGTCCATTGTTCTCGAAATGCGGAGAAGATTCTTCGCGCCCGCCACTTTAACTCGTCCAGACACAAATGTTAATGCAGTATCCTGTCCGTGTTGTTGTTGTTGTTGTTGTTGTTGTGGTGGTGGTGGTGGTGGTGGTGGTGGTGGTGGTGGTGGTCGCCAATAGGCTCGACACGTTAGTCAGCGACTGTTCCACACACAGTAAGTACAATTGTCACATTGATGAAGGCAGAACGGATGTAAAACTATGAAAGACTTATCTTCTTGCAGTCTTGCTCTTCTTCTGAACCAAGTTAGCTACCTATTATAAGCTAGGTAACCAAATATTTAAGTAATTATTTTACATATGAAGGTAGGAAAGTAAAGTCGCTGATTTAATGTTTTCTGTGTAATTTTATGTATCTACGGGATCCAGAGCAGTCTCCTCACACACTGGTTCTCACAACATTACCATGTTCATAAGGTAACGGCTCAAGCATATACGGATATTCCTCTGATTCGGTTTCATCTCTCCCATCGGATATAGGATACAAGACTTAAGAGTATCACTGTATATTACTGATGACTGTACTTTCAGTTCTTTCTGGAAATAGAGATGTTTTTATCTCGAGAACACAAAGATGTTATTCGCTGAAGTTTTCACAAGTAGTGTTATGTGCTAAACTCAAGCCAGTCACCCAATAATAATTAACGTTTGAACCCAAATAGACCTGTTAGATATAAAACCTTATAAATAAATTTCTTCTAAGAGAAAGGAGACGAGACAAGTGCCATTGCTGTGTACTGGACGATTTGCTGAAACACAGTTTTTGATGAAATGACTGGAGTGTGTAGGAGATGTAGAAACTGAGCAAACAAAACTCCCATCTCTTATGGAAATCTTTTGGGGTTCATCTTGCTGCCTGTAGAAAAGACAAACAACTGAAGGCTGCAGGGTCTATTCGTTCTTTATTGAATCTTTTATGAAACATCATTTGGCCCAATAATCGGTCTGTGAGATGAGTTTATATTTGAATATAAACGCTATGACGATGCACGTTCAAGTGTAGGCTTGAAAAGGCGCTTTTGCCTTAATTATTGAAGCGGTTTAAGATAGTATTTCACCTAGAGCTCCATTGGATATTCTTACATGGGAATAATGAAAAAAGCAAATACAATGTAACATTATTAAAGGTTTTATTTTATTGCCATTTTATAATGACAATCACCAAAACAAGACCCTGATATATTTATTGGCTATGATAAGAATTTTAAAAAGCGGAGTAAATGAGTAGAGTATACAATTTATGTCTAAGTATGTGAGATATACTGTGTATTATAAATGAGTACACATTAAAATTTTCTATTAGGTATGATTATGCTAGTTTTTTAAACAAAAACGGAAATAACTTTTTTTAAATCCTGCGTCACTTCATGTCCTATCCCATGTCGTTTGTCTGTTATGTTACGGCGAAGCACATCGTCTTGGATGAACTCTGAATGAAACAGACTGAACGACCGATCATCCAGCGCTTATCTCTCCGGAAAATGTGGTAAGTTAATTTTGGGTGTAAAAAAGATTTTTTAAAGTAAATGACTTGAATATAATAACTGGACTGTACATCAAAAGTGAGTAGACTTCAGCTTTAAAAGGTAAATGTTTCTAAGGCGTTGGACTTGACAACTCACAGCACGTCCGCTGGAACAAAGTTTAGGACAATTTGTAAATGACATTCGGTAACATGCAAGATAACCGCATGTACTAAAAGCTTGTGCTAAACATTATGTTGTGAAAGTGAGTACACAATGCCATTACTAAAAAAAAATTCATAATCTTCAACTTTATCTCTTTGTATAGGGTGTGATCAATCGGTCAAAAGAATGTACCAATAATGAGTAAACTCCCGACAGGGTTTGTAAGCATTCCGATCAAATATTCTACTTTAAGTCTATAGATAACATTTATCCATGTAAATGTTTTCTTTGTGTTTTGTTTAGTTTTCAAACTGTAGCATTAAGGCAAATTTAAATTTCTTCTTCTTCAGCGTTTAAGAAAGCAGTGATGTATTGAATTAACAAAAAATTATACCTTTGCTGCAGTTTGAACTTTTATTTGCATTGTGTTGTGCTGGCTTGTTGCTACACTCTACCGCAAAGACTCTTTCGTATCTCAGAAAAGTTACTTATTATTTTGTTGCTTGCCATTCTACCATTTTCCTACCCAGCCACTGTCTTAGAAAAGACAAAAGAATAAAATTTCACCTTCAGGTGGTGCTCCTGAAACAAACCAAAAAATGCATGTCATACCACAGTGCATCTGTAACCACAACAAAAATACAAATTCAATCGTGTACTCGGGTATTTACACATTTACTTTAATGCCCCAGGAAACGTGTATCTACTTTTTATATTCTGACAAAAACATTGTACAATATTAGTTTGGACAATGGACAACAAAGGAAGCAAGCATATTAGTGACATCCACTGCTCACAGAAACTTTCGAACAAAAATATTTTGTTATCCCTGTTATGGACAGAAGTAACAATTAAGACACATTGTACTGTATTTAACGACTTTAATAGCATATAAAGAGAAGTAATACGACTTAAAGGAGACTACGTGGACATTTTGTGAGATACAGAAGACAACATATATTAAAATCGCTAATATATTATGATCAATCATACATGACAGTCGCTTACTGACCTGTAAGTCGTGTCGTGCTGTAAGTCGCCCGGAAGCCCGTAAACTTAACCACTGACCCAAAGACATTCAGCACGACTGTCAGACTGTTTCTGGTTGACATCAGCCCCGTGGAAGGGTAGATCCACACAGGCTGTGACACATAAACACGAAGTCTTTGAAGTTTGAAAGTTTGAGGTTCGTCATTTATATTTCGTAAACAAATGATATCAGACTACGTCCATCAAGACGCAACCACTGAGATCAAACGAGTGCACGCCTGAGAAGTTAACGCCTTGGTCAAAAAATGTTATATCTACGAAAAAATACATACCAAAGAACACTGCCACTAGGAAAAATATACTATATATGGGACTTATTTACATATGTAACGTGTTATTCATTGAAGTACACATATGTCAGCCATTCGGATGTGAACATAACAATACAATAAAAAGAACCAGTAGGTAGACATGGGTAATAGAATTCACGCAGGAAGTATCACTTAAGAATGCAAGAAAAGAGACAGGCATCCCAGGTTTACTTTGTAGACTTACGTGGCCATTACAGTTCTTCTGTCCATGACTGCGCCATCGTAGACTCTGACAAAAGCGTTCTGGCACTGAGGTCCTTGAGAGCCGACAGAGAAATCAGTGAACGACAAGTCGATAACAGCCTCGTCGTCATCGACCCTGATGGTCCACACGCAGTAGGTGTTGCTAGGATACCCAAGAGGGAAGCCAGGTGACGTGAAGTTTCCTTCCCTGTCCGTCATCAGACCCTTGTCGCATTCTGAATAAAGTAATATCCATGTCACGTGATGTCAACAGATATGTTTAAGGACACTGAAGATGAGACCCATTGTAAGTCTGTAAGTCGAGGTTAAATAGAAACTGTAAACCCCACGGTCAACGAAAAAACAGTTGCAAAGTGCAAGCAAGAGCAAAATGTGTTTAGTAAAATACGTTAAAGAAAATATGAATTAAACGTTTTAATGATATCGCACGCCTACAAGGGAAGGGAAACAGAAGACTACCACCAATCTGTTCCCGTTTCATTAATGGATTGCTATTTAACAGTAACACTGATATAAAGAAAATGTTGACTACCTCTTGGATAGGAAGAGTATGTCAAACTAAAGTTGTTGTATTCAGTCTGAGAGCTGAATTTCATGAACACTTCGTTTTGTGAGGAGGTCAAAGGTGGCGGAAGTGACAGACCGCAGTACTTTTCACCGAGTAAGGGGTAAAACTCTGTGGCACCGTCGTGTACCTAAAGTAATGTAAAAAAGAAAGATGACTTTCGTGATAGAGAAAAAGAGCAAAAAAGGACAACTTTTGGGAAAAAAAATTGAAGAGTGCATTAAGTCTGCATATCTTTTGGTCCGGGTTTAGAAACTTAAATTCAAAGTTCTTGGCTCAAAATACCGACACTTTTAAAAAATATGAAAAAAAAATCTTCAAACGCACTTGTAAAAAAAAACCTAGCTTTACCAGGCAACAATTAAACGAATGAAAAAAGGTCAGCAGATAACACTTATTTTCAAATATTTTTCACACATTTCTGAAGAATGTTATAGAATGTCCTCGGACCATTTAAAAGATTTTAATGACACATCTTCTGTGGCTCACAGATATAACTATTATTGCACACATATTTTGCATAAAAGTTTCTACAACTATAGCTTACTTCAATATAATTTTTGCACGTTGCATCCTCTTCTAAATTCAGGGAGGTGAATTGTATGTTTATGAAGTAGCCTTGTTGTTGTCTGATGATGTAAGTGCAGTTTGCTGACGACTTGTTAAAATCTGGATCATCAGGGGAGCTAATGATTCCATTGGGAGTCTGGAAGACCTGTCGACACTCTTATCAATACAAAAAGTATTCTTAGTCAATTAAATGAAAAAAATGAACTAACTGGTTATTTATTATAATCATATAATCGAATTGGCATCTTTCATTATGCTGACGTGTACATGCACCTTTATACATATATACACATGTATCGTACTTAAATGTGTGCAGAGTATGTATGAAAGTGCGCTTCACACTGAGAAGAGTTATTTACCTTTACTCTAGTTGTTAATATATATATATAAATTGCCAAACCTGTTGTCCAGGAAGCCTTCAATTTATTCAAGTTTTTCTGCGCGGAAACCATTTTAACTCTAAGTTTATTTCCACCACTGATGATTGTCGAAAATGATCCAGACTTAATAATTTTAGTTCGCTTATGGACAGGTTTCTCGGTCACCTGCATCCAACAAGAAACCATTGATGAGAAACATTACGCAAACATAGATGATAAAACACAATAGAAAATATGTTCTAAAAAGACTTGAATGTGCTTTGGAGTGAAACATTTGAATTAAGATCAAGGCAGTGAAAACTGTAATTTGTGTGCTAGATAAATTCGCAGAAATTCCGAATTATTTGTTCTATAAAAACAAGTGTTCAATTAAACCTAAATTCGTTATTGTGCACGTAAAAGCAACGTGTGTAAGTGCAAGTGTTTTCATTAGTAGATAACAGTTTCTGTTTTGCTAATATCAGGAAAAATTCTTTATTTCTTGTGTTTGTTAAGAAAATCGCTTACACCAACGGTTGAATAAAATGCAATGAATGTCTGCAAGATATCAGAAAAACGGAAACACACGACAAGGAAGTTTTAACCTACTAATATTTTGTTCCTACAGCATGACCCAAGCTGAAGGTCGTGAAAGTGAGTGTGATGGTCTTGTAGGGCTTGGTGGTGATGATCCAGATGACGTCCTCTTCGCCGTTGTAGACGTCGGGGTAGCCGGGAGATGTAAAGGTACCGCTGTCTTCGGTGTAATTACCAAGTTGAATCCGACCTGTTCAAAAAGGACTTTTGAGCAAACTAAACAGCTTTGTTATTTGACTGCCTAGTTTGTTGTTTTCTTTTTGTCTGAAGGTTTCTGTGTCGATAAAAATTTTTAATGTAAGCATATACTGATAGCTAGAACTAAATAAAACCAAATACACTTTCAGTGTATATCTGATATTCAGGGTTGGTCAAACAAGTGGTCGGCTGGTGACAAAGGTTACCTGGTTTTAGCTGATAGTAATGTATCCTATATCCTCCCTCAGCAGACGTGCTGACGTCATCTGACGTGAACCTGACGAGGACCGTTGTGGAGTTTTGGTTTCTCGTCTTCAGGTCAGTCAGGGGAGCTGATCCACAGAGAGGCCTCCGACAGTGGGAGATGATTCAGAGTCACCGTCAAAGATCTGTGTATCAACGAAAATGAAATACTTTTCAGGTACACGAGTGGGAGGATCAAAGAGATAGTATTAAAACGGATCAATCTCGCATAACAGTTCTAAACAGTGAGGGTCTAGGTTTTGCTGTTTCTAGTATCTACCTTATAGAATGTTCTGACCTGTAAAACATCATGACATACACCATCTTGCAGTTCTCCCAATTTGAAAACTTCGAATGAGAAACGGATTATGAAGCTTCTTCGTTTGACAAATTCATACGTGCAGTTCAGGTTTGGCTGATACGGGTTTGGGAAGTCTGGCGACTGTATGTAACCACTCCTCTTCTTAAGTCGTTGAAAACAGGGTGGAGTCTCTGGGTACGTAAACGATCTTCGAGTCAGAGTAGTTGATTTATTTCAGACTGATTTACTATCATAACTTTGGTTGAGGCATTTGTTTCGTAAAATATTTTAAAGAAATATTTGGAGTTAAGTATTTTATTTTTGCAACATTTTGTTATATTATATCCACTGTCTACACACAAAGAAAAACGATTGTAACTTTTTCAGATTACGCAGAAAATTTGGCCTTACCCCAAAAAGCCTGAAACTGAACTCCTTTTGTTTCAGATTGAGCTTTCAGCCACAGATATAGTGTACTTCCGGAGGATTGCAATGCGCCCACTCTAGTGGGTCTAAGTATGTAGGCCAAGTTGGAGTAAGCATCACTGTCAATGACCTAAGTAAAAAGTAAAACGATTATACATGGACAGCAGGCTCCATCTTATTTTTAAACTGACAATTATAGACTTGGGAACACGAAAACTATCACCCCCATGTTGGGATGCAGCACGGAGTGTGTTGGCTTGACCCGCTCGGATGAAGATTACAAGATTTTGTTTAGTTTGTTTGTTTGTTTGTTTTTTTTGGTTCCCAAAACTGGTGGTTAAGAGAAATAGCAAAAACTGTAGTTAAACAGACAAACACAGAAGCAAAGAAGCATTCACATTCAAAAGTATTCGCATGTGCATACAAATTAATGTTTCGTGGACTCATTTATATATATATATACTGCACACACATGGAGTAACATTAGCAAATAATTTTCCTCAAAATATATGAGTGATTGATGGTTTTTCCCTTTCGAAGTGAAAATCCTAGACTGACACAGACACGTTACTAAGTTATGCATATTAAACAATTTCTCAACATACCCTGAGTATGTTCACTGACGCATTCAACTCAGTTTCTATCTGAATGTTTGCTAAAGAAAGCCGAATCCATCCCGCCTTGTTGACAATGGTCCACACACAGTCTGTGTCACTACTGTACACTGCACCTTCTGGGAATCCAGGCGAGGTGATGGTTCCATTTGGGGTGGCAACATACCGTTGCAGCCTTCTGGAACTATAAAAATAAAAGAAAATCATTCTATAGCTGTTTACTTCCAAAAAGTAAGATATTTTCACGATTACGCATATTGTATTTGATGACAATTTTAATAATAAAATATTTTAATGATTAAATCTTTATATTAATATCATCTGCTTTTATGTAAGTATTGTCGCTGCATGGGCTCGTATCATTTAAGTGTTAGGGTTAGAGTCACTGAGGGTGAGCATAAAATATCAAAGCATAAATGTAAGTAGAGTTGCCAATGACCGAATTCTCCTCTGAAACCTTTTGAAAATGTTTGTCGTGTTCTTTTCAAGGCCGTGTTTTGATTTCAGATTGAGAGGGCCACTTACAAATGCATTGTATTCCTACCCAATGCAAAACATGACAAACAAAACACTTGAACAACGATGTCAATTTGCTTCCATAGAGTGTTGCAAAAATAAACAGCTTTGACTGCCTCTGTCCTTGTTTTCGGTTCCTGCGTCGATAAAGTACTGGACACATAGACTGATGGCTAAAACTAAAATAAATTTTGATTTGACATTCATGATATACCTTGCTTGCATGCTACAGCAAGCGTGTCCTCGGGTGTTTCGGAGGCTTCTACGTCCTCGTAAGCGCAGTTCAAAAGGTTTTGCTCATCTCCTTGACATCGCACGCTGCTCATGTGTATGGCAGACCTTGCGGATCCAAATCGCAAAGTCCCTTCTTTCTGAGGCACAGCTGACCCGCTGTAACTATATTGCATAACAAAACCCTCAAAAAGCTTTTCAGGCAACAGATCTACCACAGCTACATAGAAATGATAGACAGCATTTGTTTACACTTCTTCCATAAACTAGGAAAAAAATTGGCAACTTTGATGACTGTTTGTATAATTAATTTGATCGATTAATATGACACGCTTTTATATCACTATAGGGATCACACGTTCTTAACATAAATGTTGTATGTCCACTATTTGCTCATAAATTTATATTTTTAATTATAACAAAGGTGGCACAAAGTGAATGTTTAGGGAGAAATACTGCGTACTTGGCTCCAAACAAAGTTCTGCAGACAATGATGGCGGCAAGAGCGCTGTACAAGGGTCGTGTCGCCAGATCTCTACTTGCTGTGACACTCCCCACACACCCGCTTTGAAGACCTCTACCCGACCCTCGTACTGAGACGTTCCGTTGACAAGGCGAACTGTCTGCACCTCCGACAGACCTGGAACATTACAAGCCAATCTGAACACAAATAAACAATTTCAACTTTCATTGTCTTAAAATTTAGCTTATTGCCGGCGACTTACAAATGGCATGTGTGTGTGTGTGTGTGATGGGGGCATGCATGTGACTGGCTCGGTAAGATTAATACATGTGTAGTTATACGAACAACACATGTTCATCCATTCATCAGACCTGTGTCACAGCTGACTCCAAGTGTATATCGAGGGTCACAGCTGTGGTCACGTGTGAGAAACTACAGTTTTGACAGCGACAGTTCTTCCCAGGTACAGTTGATGTACTCTCTGAGTATTTCACCCGGAGCTTGGCCATAAGAGTTGGCGTAGTACAGAACCACGCCATCCCTAGAAACATAATGTAAAACACAACACACACAAAGGAAAGAGAGAAAGGCTTATATACACATACAGACACGCACTCAAACGCACGCACTTCCGAGTGCTGAGCTTGCAGTTTTAGTTTAATGGTTTCAAGTGTATAAAATACTTTGTTTTGTTTATGTTTCATATCATGATAGAGAAGGGTCCTCAAGCACCTAGGAAGCTAAACGCACAGCTGGCAACTTAACACAAGAATGATCTTGTCATGTCAAACGGGATTCATAAGCAGCTGCTCATATATCGCCGCAATTTATCTCATAAATAACAGTCAATTTTTGAAACAGCGTAAAATAGGTGAAGTGCATCTTCATGCAATGTTATTATACACCAGTTTTTAAGCAGTTAACTTATTTTCATCTTATTTTCATAAAGGAGTTGTTTGCGAGCATGTTTGCGAGGTCATTGAACTTTAAAGGCAACTTTGGTTACGTACGTTGGATATCGCTTAACTGTCTGCAGACGACCTCCCAAAGTCACTGACACATACTTGATGGCAGACACTCAGCCAGACTCCGTCCTTCAAGATTTCCACTCGTCCTTCGTACGGGTTAGGTCCGTCTACAAGTTGCACTGCAATTTCTTCTATGAAAGAAACATTAAAAAGTTTTAACCTGTTAATAAGTTTGAAACAAAATGTCATATACCGAATCAAACAAAAACGAAACCTTTAGTTATACTTATGTGGTGAATCGCACACAACTTTAGCATTCTTTTGTAAAAGGCGATCTGCTATAATATATTTTAGCACGATATTGCTTGCTTATGATCATCAAATTGAAACAATTTTTATTTTAATAGAGAACATTGATTTCCAATGCTTTGTGAGTACATAACTTTCCAAAACTTTTGGTATTTAATAAATAATGAATAATAAATGATGACGATGACGACGAAGTAGAAAAAAATCAACGCCGATAAAAAGAAAGAATTGTCTAAACCACCTTATAGTGTGACTAAACTCAAACCACAACAATCCTGCATCTGGAACGCGCATCACAGTAATGATAATCAGTGTCATATTACTAAATAACACGTTTAAAACAATAATAAAAACATAAAACTACTGCGGTTAGATAACTCTGTAATTAGTAGCAATCACAAGCGCACGTCGCTGACCTCCCCTAGCCCGATGACCGGGGTACCATGTCACCGGCACCACCCGAGGCGCAAGGCATATTTCGGTAAGCCGTGTTTTTCATAATCGCACAAAGATTGGCAAAATTTCATCAGGTTTTGATTTTAAGACCATTTCAATTATCAAGACTGGTATACCATCGCTCAATGAGAAACAAAGTTCAGTGTCGAATGGGGTACAGTGTGAGTTGTGCTCTATGTTTTTCATACCAGAATATTATTGTGATGTGTTGAATGCTGAAATATGTTTTCTGAAACGCCAGTTGATTTTTCAATTTAAGTATATTTATTCAAGTAATCTAAGACAATTAATTTGTGCTTATTGTTTTAATTAATATTTTTGCGAGGATTTTTAAAAATGTATATTTTGTGTTACTTACAAACTGTTTACTAAGACAATATTTCAGTGGCTTTGAGAAAAACACACTGAGTGATATGATTTTGTTGTAATGAAATATTTTTGTAAGGGCGGCACCTTCTGCACAAAAAAAGAGAGATTTTTCTAAACTTTTAAAGTTCTTAAACATACATCAGTTTAGTTTTAAACCATACGATTAATTTATTTCCTGCACCTTACAAAAAGTAATATAAGTTCTGTACACTTAAATGTTTTTTTTTTAGGTTCCAGCGGATACAGACATATTTACAGCTCTAGGAAGTGTTCTAAAGAACTTGGAAACCGATATCCAGAAGCTGCTCCGTCACAACTTATAATTAAGATTTTATACATGTACCAGACCTTAAACATACCGGAGAGGGAAACAAGTATGTAACCTACTATTCATGTATTCATTCATAACCATCCATAACCTCTAACAGACCAACTCAGAATGAAACGGGTCTAAACTCATTTATTATTCACAATTGCTGTATACTGAAATCCCATATAGTTATCACTTGAATAAAGCTTTTCTATTGCCTATTAGATGGCAGACTGAAACACACTATCTCACAAGATGACTATACTTTGTGTACCTGTATTTGCCTGAAAAAGAAATAAATGAAATTAGAGTAGCGCAAATTGATAGAGAGCTTTGCTGAGAGTAAAATATTATCTCAGTTTATTGCTTCACACAAACTCTTTTATTACAGAACATTTACCTAGACATCATACAAGGGGAAATACGTTTTAAAAAATGAGCAAAATCAATTATTGTATAATATTTCTACACATATGTTTGAAAAATCTTTACAATAAATAAAAGAATGATAGTTGCACTATGTCTAACACATCAGCCTTAACTGAGAGCATTTACACATCAGGAAGCTACAACGGCAAGAAGCTAAAACCGTTGATAAATATGAATGAATTATTATATTCATGTATTTACTAAAAAGACCTAATGGAAATACGATTCTGAATTGTTCAATGTTCTTAGTGGTGTTGGCTCAATATTTCTGTTGAAATCCAGGAACATTTGTGATCCATTGGTGTCTGTCGGGCTCTTGCGCTGTCCACATAGCTAAACATCGTGAAGATTTAGAAAATCTTGCTTTTTATTATCGCCAATTTATGGTATATTTGTATATAATATGTGCGTTTTGAAATATATATATACACACGTTAACTAGAAAACAATGAAAATCTGCCTAATATAAAATATCCCTTAATTAAATTTTCAGGGTTAGTCAAAATTATGTTAACACTGATATGAACTGTGGTAACTTCTATTCTCCAAATGAGTACTATTTTGTTGCTTGAACACGATTGTGAACAGGTTGAATGTAAGTCATCTTTTTTTTTATAATAGCATTTCCTGTCTATTGAAATGGGTATTTACAAAAAAACCGGTTAAAACATTATTAATAGTATTATTACTCAAGGTATATCTTTTTCTCGCTCTCTTTGCAATCCATGAAGTTGTTGGATACATTTTCTTCATTAAGTGCTACGGTAATACACATATAAAATTTGCAAAACACACATGAATAAGTTTCAAGAAGAGCGCCCTACACAAGTACACTTTTTATACTCACTATATACAATAAAACAATAAAAATATTGATAACAAGTGTCCCTAGTTGTCATAAATATGTCACAGATATATCTCTTTGTTGAAACGGTGGCTAACTCGAGTTCACACACTGACTTTGTGACCCGACACAGGGCAGAGGAATGAACAAAATAAAAAAAGTTAATAGTACAAAGATATAAACTACAAAGCAAAAATATAAGAAAAACTAAAATAAAGATATTTAGCTTATAGATATTACTATAAAATATGAAGTTGTAAAAATGATGCTAGGAAAATGGCTCTTACAAAAAGAGATCGCCTGGTTCACTAACCTTGAAAGATTGGAATGGTCCGGCGGTTGCAGGAAGTGGAGGCTTTGTAGTCCTTGTTTACCCTCCCGTTCTTTTATACGCAACCGAACCCGGATGTGACCTTCCTCTTGGAGCCCATCAGTGAGAGTCTATGAGCTAGTGCTTGTTATTGTGTAGTTCGTATAGTCAAACTGAAAACCCCCTGCAGCAAAGGATGTAAAACAATGTTCACACTTGCTCAAATACATAAAAATATAACAAAGCGAATTCAGCAAGAAAGTGGTTTGTATGCTGAAACTATGAGCACCGCAAAGCAGAGGTACAATTTCATGTTTGGAATCTTCCTATTAACATATAATTACAGTATCCAGTTGGCTGACACCTTGGTAACATCAACAGGTACACAATTAAGTTTGTGTTGACCACTTTCTGTTCATGATGGTATTACTAAGCGGCTATGTCAACAACGGAAGGGTGGTTTTCACCCAGATTTCGAGAAGTAGAGTCTGGTATCGAACATCAAGAACCCAGATGTATGCAGACCTCCACGTACCTCACTTCTGTCACGTTTCTATTTCTCTTGTCATAGACTGAGCATTGTCGGCGTATGAGGCAAAGGAAATATTTTTTCACAGTCGCTATCTATTCAGACTTACAGTGACCATCAGCAGCTGTAGTCAGCACCAAGGGATGACAGCATTTCGGAGAGGGGAATTTCACCGTGCTTCTGGATGGCCCTTAAATTCTTTCCAACTTTTCAAAGAATAGGCACATGCTTATCAAACACAAACACACGTTTATCTTAAGTAAATATGTGTTTATTAACTTTAACGACGAATTTAACTTTTATAAGCAACGAATGCATGGAACTTACAATTTAAAAGAAAAATAAATGGTTTGTACTATCCTATAAAGTCCCTTTTATTTTCTTTCTTCTCTCGTCCCTCTTTTTTTCTATCAGCCTGATGGGATCTTCCTACTTCCAATTTATTAAATTGCCGCTTCTCTGATACGATTGGTCTGGCAAATCAGGATGTAGGATGTAGAAATGAAACAAACAACAGATAGATGTTAACCCTGCCCTCGACCATCATCTCATGCGACTCGCTAATGGCAAGTGCCACTCTGAGCGCACTGTCCAAAGTGGATGTTGAAGTACTTGTCACGACACAATGAGTAATGACACTTGCTGTTAGTGTTCAGGCCCACATTAAGGGATACTGACTTGTAACAAGGTAGTATCAATGTTTACGATAGCGAAGTATTAGCTTATCGCGATTTTTACATGCATGCATCTATGTATGTAAGTACGAACGTATTTGTGTATGTGTTTTACAAACCTGCTTTCCAAACATTTTAATTTTTTCAAAAAGTGTACGAAGACAGAAAAGATTATGGGATAGCGAGATATTTGATTGCGAGTTTCTCATGACGACCGCACGTCCAGAAAAAAAAGGAAATTTACGTTTCATAGGATATTGCTGATTTTTTTTTTTGTAAAAATGTGTGTGAAATTTTAAGAAATTTTTATTTAAACCAGTATAACTACTAAACTACTAAATATTTCTTAAAAAGCCCTCATAAAAATCTTTAAAATTGAATTTTAAAAAACTCAATTAATTTTAGGTTTATATCACATGTCAATATAAACTCCCAAACAATACAGCCCCCGATGTAGGCGGAACATTCTTGTCAACAAGCTTTTACCTTAAGCACGAATCACACTCTACGACTCGCACGCCGTACGAAGTCTGTCATTACACATGATGCTACATAAGATCAAACATTACAGTGAAAATACAAAGGAATCTTTCGTTTCGTGAAAACGTTTTTTTATTGTTTCTTGTTCACTAATTTACCATCACCCTACCCAATCATAGTCTCAGAAAAGAAAAAATTGATCTATGTCACCTCCAGGAACTCCTGAAAAAAAAGAAGAAAATATTTATAACACATCTATATGTAGAAACACAATTTTCATGTAACCGCATCAAGTGCAGGTTCCAAAAAAAACGGAGCCGCACAACACATCATCTAACATACACGAAGGCATTTAAACATTCATTTCAACGCTGATACTCAAGATCAATCATGCGTTACAGCCGCCATACTGACATGTTACTCGTGTCGCCATGTACGTCGCCCGGAAGCCCGTGGCGTTCATCGCTGAACCGAAGACGTTCAGCACGACTGTCAGACTGTTCCTTGTGGACCTCAGCCTTGGTGGTAGGGTAGTTCCACACAGGCTGTAACACAGTCTTACGAATCTATTGACGGTAAACCCTCAGTATCTGGTTACGTTAAACAGTGCGTAGAGCTTTTTTTTTTTTTTTTGCTACTTTAAACTGGACCATGTGTACTTTTATCCATCTCAGAGGACTTCGTGGACCATCACCGAGAAACAATTGAGCTGAATTGAATATCATACAATGATGCGATCGGTTTGTTCCCTTTGATTTCTTATAAATATTTCCACTTTGCACGGCTGATAAAATCTCCTTGATGATAAATAGATAAAGAAATGAAGTTAGGCGGAGAAAGGAAAAAATATCTTTAATAGAAATCTTGCGAACTGTGGGAGACTTTTGGTGTCTTCATTTCGGGTTGGAGGGGGAGTGAAAGGAATGGTGTGTGAAAGACAACATAGATTTTCTTCGTAAACTTACGTGGCCATAACGGTACTTGCATCCACGACTGCGCCATCGTAGACTCTGACAAAAGCGTTCTGGCACATGCAGTCCTCGGGAGCCGACAGAGAAATCGTCAAAGGCCAAGTTGATGACGGCTTCTACGTCCTCTACCCTGATGGTCCACACGCAGTAGGTGTCGTTAGGATACCCCAGAGGGAAACCTGGTGATGTGAAACTTCCCTCGCTGTCTGTCATCAGACCCTTGTCGCATTCTGAATAAAAACGAATGTTCTTTGTGTCACTTGCCACGTTTTGAACCAGAAATGTAACTGTTCGTGAAATGGTCTAGACTCTAGCAGAATGTAATGTGAAGATACAAAGAGGGAAAGGAAAAGAAGGATGAACCACTAGAGTTTTGAATGTATTGTCATTTAACAGTAGCAATTATATAAAAGGTGTGAATTACCTTTCGGATGCAAGGAGTAGGTCAGATTAAAGTTGTTGTTTCCAGTCTGAGTGCTAAACTTTATAAATACAATGTTCTGTGTGGAGGTCAAGGGTGGCGGAAGTGAGAGGCCGCAGTACTTCTCACCAAGCAAGGGGAAAAACTCTGTTTCACCGTCATGCACCTGAAATAGGATGAGAAGCAAGATTACTTCTTTAGTGACAAGAGCAAACGAGAACTGATTTATAGACTTTTTCAAATCCTTGAGAAATACTATTTCAGTTACTTTTCGCAAGCGGAGAAAATGCTTGAAGAGTGCAAGATAGGTGATCTTTGTCAAGACACTAATGCTAAAATATAGGAATAATTGGATATATATATATATATATAAAAGCATCAGTCAAATGGTTTTGGATCAAAATATTTATTTTGCTATCACTATTTTACACTCAGAACTCGTGAACCTTTGGGTCTCGTCTTCCACGCACAATCATTCTCTCAAAATCTGAACGAATTTCAAATGTTATGGAAAAAAACTATCAACGCATTAAAAATAAACAGAAGCTTAACAATTTCGAGCTTATGTTCAACAATTAAACTATTTTAAATAAATAAGCATTTAGCTTTTATTTTTAAACAGTGTAGACCTTCTATGTCTTCACATATTTTATTTCGCGACAAATACTTGTAAACCTGAGACAACTAATCTCTAATCCTAACATGAAGAGGAAAATCTCATATAAAAAGAAATTGACATGGAGAGATGAACTAAGTCGTCTTCCCGTATCCTTCAAATTGCAAATATTAACCGATTATATATTTAATTTAAAAAACCTTAGCTTTTCATGTCATGAAGATGTCATTAGGGTGAATTATATTATAGAGCGCAGTTTGATGCTCGAGACGTTAAATTTCTTTCAAATATTTTGATGCACTTCTCTATTGTACAAATACAACAGATACAATATATACACGTTCTTACCTCAATGTAGTTTCTGCAAGCTTTATATCTTCTTCAAGGTTGAGTGAAGAGAAGTGTATACTCAGGTAGTAGCCGGTTGTTGTCTAATAACATAATTACAATCTGCTGACGACGTGTTGAAATCTGGATCATCAGGGGAGGTAATGATTCCACTGGGAGTCTGGAACACCTGTCGACACTCTGATAAAGCCGAACACAGTATTTATGAATTAAATGAAAAAGGATATTGTAATTTATTTATAACAATCTTTTTTCCACTTTCAGCTCATGTGTAGATGTACGTTTATAATTTTATATAAATAGCCCCAAGTGCAGACGCATGCATGGATGTGTGTGTGTTTCGAAAAGAAGTGCCTGCTTTTATTATATATTTTTGTCAAACCTGTTGTCCAGGAAGCATTGAGCTTGTTCGAGGTGTTGTTCTGCGCGGACACCAGTCTGACTTGAAGTCTTTCTCCGTCGCTGATGATTGTTGAAACGGACTCAGAAAATTTAATTTGAGTGCGCCTGTGGACAGGTTTCTCGGTCACCTGTATCGAAACAGGTCTTGTTAACTTGTGCAAAATGCTATTAATAAACTATATCCGAGAGAAAATAACAGAAAGAATGCTGTTGTAAAGAGACTTCTAAAATGCAATTTAAGGTGACTTTGTTCAAAACCACACTGCTCTTCCCCATTGCTTCCGATATTGAAATAATGATAGGATTCTCAGACGTTTCTTTCATTGTAATATAATTTGAGAACTTTTTAATATTGCGAGAAACAGCTATATTATTTTTAATCATTCAAGTCATAAATAAACCTTTCATTATTTGTCCTTCATTCCTTCAGCAAGCACACAGAAAGGAATCATACCCACAAAGTTTGTACCTACTAATATTTTGTTCCTACAGCATGGTCCAAGCTGGAGGTCGTGAAAGAAGAGTGTGATGGTCTTGTAGGGCTTTGTGGTGATGGTCCAGATGACGTCCTCTTCGCCATTGTAGACGTCAGGGTAGGCCGGGGGATGTGAAGGTACCGGTGTCTGCACTGTAGTTACCAAGTTTAATCCGATCTGTTTAAACATACATATTTTTACATCATCAGCAGTTTGTTATTTTCTTGGGTTCACCGCTTTTCAGCTAATTAACATGTCTTTCTTTGTGGTTCCTGATTCGATAAATGTATGTCTGTGCTAATTTTACTCTCTCTCTCTGATATTCTAGTTAAGATCAGTGCCTGTGGCTAGCTGGTGAAAATATTACCTGGCTCCATCTGATAGTAATGTATCCTATATCCTCCCTCAGCAGACGTGCTGACGTCATCTGACGTGAAACCTGACTAGGACTGTTGTGGAGTTTGGTTTCTCGTCTTCAGGATAGACAAGGGCATTAATCCACAGAGAGGCCCTCCGACAGTGGGAGACGATTCAGAGTCACCGTCAAATATCTGTGACATCAACGAACAACGAATTATTGACTTGTGAGACACGAGAATTGGGAGAGGGCATCCAGGTGATGTTATGAACTTATGAGCTTCACATAAAATCTAAACAGTGAGGGTCTACGTTTTTCTATTTATAGTATCGACCTTACCCAATGTTCTGACCTGTAAAACATCTTGACACACACCATCTTGCTGCTCTCCCAGACTGAAAACTTCGAATGAGAAGCGGAACTTGAAACTTTCCAGTTTAACAAATTCATACGTGCAGTTCAGGTTTGGTTGATACTGGTTTGGGTAGTCTGGCGACTGGATGTAGCCACTTCTCTTGTTCAATCGTTGAAAACAGGGTGGAGTCTCTGGGTACGGAACAATCTTCAAGTCAGACTGATTCAGAAATATCGTATTTAGTACTTTCAGAATGATTTCTAGCTAGATCTCGGATGAAAAGTTTGTTCACGAAATATTTCAGTCTTTCCTTTAAAGTAACTTTTGTTTTACATCTGTTGGCATACCTTGCCCCTTCTTGGCGCATTTCTTTATATTTCCTCACCGATGAATAAAAATAGAATGTCTAATGATTATGAAATACAGTATTTCATTGAAATCTGAGCTTACCCCAAGAAGCCTGAAACTGAATTCCTTTTGTTCTAGACTGCGCTTTGAGCCACACATACAGTGTACTTCCAGAGGACTGCAATACACTCACTGTTTTGGGTCTCTGTATGTAGGCCAGGTTGGAGTAAGCGTTACTGTCAATGACCTAAGTAAAAAGAAATTACATTAAACCTGAACACTAGGTTCAACAGATATTACTGATAGTTATAGTCTTGGAAACATACTGACTATCGCTCATACGGCCAGCACATCCTGCTTTATGAAGTGAAGTCTTGACCCGTCTGTATGTAAATTACAAACTCTACAAAAATTCCTATAAAAAATAAATAAAACAATTTGCAAGAATCGTAGTCTACAAGACGAACACAGAAAGACAAGCAAACTGACTACCTAATGCACATAATCATTAAATACTCCAATGATTCATGAGTATTATAAATACATAAATAAATACACTGATGCAGATGTGTTTGTGTGAACAGGTAACATTACGACACAAATGGTTTATATAAGAAGCTGTGTAGTTGATGGGTTTGTCTGTTCAAACCAAACGTTGAAATAACACTTGCCAAAAGTATCGCTACTAACTAAAGTTAACAGTATAAGCAAAGGAATCATTATAACATACCCGGAGTGTGTTCATCGAAGCAGTCAACCGGGATGCTGTCTGAAGGTTTATGAAAGTAAATCGAATCCACGACTTGTTAACAATCGTCCAGACACAATCTGTTTTTCTGCTGTACACTGCGCCTTCGGGAAAGCCAGGAGATGTGATCATCCCGGTGGGTGCGGCAATGTACCCGTTGCAACCTTCAGGAACTAGGAAAAGAAACCATACCAAAAAATATCACAAATGGAAGAGATAATAATATTAAAATATTTTAATATGTTTAAAATCGTTATACTCGCTTCTACAATTTAGTACATTATTTACATGGGACTATATCATTCAAGGAACAGAGGAATAAATAATGTTAAGTTTTCCGTACACAGAATTTTCTTCTAAATATATTATGTGTTCGTCTTCCATATAATCCAGTTTTCATTCTATTTCGAAATAATAATTCTCACTAAAGTGAACCAGATCACTTGAACACAATTGCCTTTCCATAAAGATTTGTACAATATGTTTGGACTTTTAGTTCCCATATACCTTGTTTGCACACCACAGCCAGACTATCTTCTGGTGCTTCAGACGCAACTCCAGCATCATGAGTGCAGTTCACAAGGCTTTGCTCATCTCCTTTACATCTTAAACCACTCAATGTCTGGCTGACCTCGCAAATCCAAATCGCAGAAGCGCTTCTTGCTGAGGTACAGCTGATCCTCCATAACTACATTACATAAAAATAACAAAACGTTTCTTGTATCTGGACAACTGATCAACAATGACTACACAAGTAAATGATCAACCACACATACATAAAAGTGACAACTACCCTTTGTTCATAATACTTCTTAAGGCTAAATACTATTTCAATTTAATTCTGGTAATATCATATGTAGCATTTTATGTGTACTACTACTTATTTTACTGTTTGTACTATTTGAGGTTGCCTCAACTGCCATTCTTCTACTATGCGTTTTTTGTCTTTAGCTATTTTAAAGAAACAAGAGATTAATTGTTCCTGAAATATTTAGCAACTAGTTTGTATATAACACTATATATTTTTTAATTACATAAGTATTAACTCAATCGAATTTTGGACAAGAAATACTGCGTACTTGGCTCCAAACAAAGTTCTGCAGACAATGTTGGCAGCAAGAGCGCTGTACAAGGGTCGTGTCGCCAGGTCTCTACTTGCTGTGACACTCCCCCACACACCCGCTTTGAAGACCTCTACCCGACCCTCGTACTGAGAGGTTCCGTTCACAAGGCGAACTGTCTGCACCTCCGACAGACCTGAAACATTTTCAGCCAAAATTGAACAATAGAACACTTCAAATTTCCTTTCTTAAATAGGTTGGTTATCTTACAAATGAATTTATGTGTTTGGTGTATCAGAAGTAGAAATGTGAACTGATATCATTATCAAGAAAGGGGGTTCGGGTCAGTGTCCTGTGCTTATAGACTGGCAGACTGGCATGGTAGAGCGGTGCATTGCCTCTACAGCACACCTGTGTCACAGCTGACTCCAAGTGTATATCGAGGGTCACAGCTGTGGTCACGTGATGAGAAACTACAGTTTGACAGCGACAGTTCTTCCCAGGTACAGTTGATGTACTTTCTGAGTATTTCACCCGGAGCTTGGCCGTAAGAGTTGGCGTAGTACAGAACCGCGCCATCGCTAGAAACATGAACACACACACACACCTTTCTGAGTATTTGTACATTTAATGTTTTTAAGGCTATAACAATTTTTTTTTCTTAACTACACCTATGTATTTAATAAAAAGCTACAATAAACAGAGTAGATTTATCTGTTTATCTACCAACAATGCAACAGACGAGAAACAGTCTGGTGTATCCATCATACACTGCTCTCATACAGTCTTATTGAATAATTAGCTTATATTTAATTCCTTTTAAAAAGAGTGATTTGGGAGAATATCTTTAGAAACAATTAAAGTTACAGATAAGTAAGATTAAAGTTACTTACTTTGGATAGCTTAACTGTCTACAGACGACCCTCCCAAAGTCACTTGACACATACTGATGGCAGACACTCAGCCAGACTCCATTCTTCAAGATTTCTACTCGTCCTTCGTACGGGTTAGGTCCGTCTACAAGCTGCACGTCGTTTTCTCCTATGATGAACGGGAAAAAAATTAACACTTATGTCACTCTTCATGCTTACTATTTGTTCACTGATTATTCTTTGTCTCATTTACATTTGTCTTGTATGACTTGCTCGCATAGTTATTTCTTCTTCCTTTATATGGTGTCCATATATATGCATTCAACATCTGTCATATTATCAAATACTAATGACAAATACAATCTTGTCATCACTAACATTCACAATTTAGATAAACGTTTTTAAATATTATCATTATGCAACATTTTTTTTTTGCATGTCGCCGTGCTGATAGTCTGTTTGTTTACCGTCTTACTCAATGTTTAATCACCCCCGGACATTAGCTGTCGCCAAGCTTACCATTGCATCTGTTGGTGACTTGATTCCAGAGAAAGCCGTCATCACAGGTGCAGTAGAAACTGCCGATGGCGTTGTTGCAGTGTTGGTCACAGACTGGCTCAGAACATTCGTCGATATCTGTTGGGTTTTAAAAAAAGAGCTAAAGGTCATCCACTAACCTTTTCAGGTCGTTGAGGAGTGAGATGTTAGAGATCTCACTTTCCTCGGGGCATGTTTTACTTGCATTACCTTCCCCAACCTTTTTATAGAGTCAGGTACCCATTGGTATTTACTGAAACAACTCTATTTTATTTTTGATATGTCTGTATCAAAGTTTTCCCAAATTAGACTAAATCAGGCTTGATGACCATGTACCTTGACACACGCTGTCGTTGTCTGCAGCGAATCCCTGAAGACACTCGCACGTGTAGCCTCCATTAGTGTTGACACATTCTACGTTCTCACCTGTACAGTTAGCAGACGACATTCCTGACTTACACTCATCAACATCTTTGCCACACTTGTCACCTTCCCAACCTTGACGACACACGCAACCGGAAACAGGGTCACATCGCTCTGCCCCGGCGGCGCATGCGCACACGTGAGTGCAGTTAGGTCCAAACGTCCCTGGGGGACAGGCTGCAGCAAGAAATAAGGTTTGTTAGGAAATAAACCTGATTCGAAGAAACGAAAGACCACTGTTACCTTAAATTTTTTGACGTCGGTTTGAACTACAAAATAGCGTGAATATTAATCAGTAATCAGTAATTACAGGTTTTACAGAAAATCCACAGAATCAAGTCCTCAAAACAATAGATATCAAGCAACATGACATTTTTAAATAAAGTGATCTAAATTAGCAAGCAGAATAACACAAATTGTGTTTGTCACTAAGTGTGCTAAGAATGTTGACGACGTAGGTGGTAATCTAGCTACTACATAATTTAGAATGGTCTTGCTTTGCAGGTTTAACGAAAATAAGTCTTAAGCATACAGTAATGAGATTGGGAAAACTCGTTTGTAAATGTTGACTTATGAAACTTTATATGTACGTGATGTTACTGTTAATCCTTCTTATTAACGACAGACAAAAAGATATCTTAAAAATAACAAAAGTCTTTGCCTAGCTAGACAAGTTGTGAGTTTTATTGTTTGTTATGCTCTTACTGGAACACGCCATCCAGATATTATCCAGGATCATTCCGACAGGACAGCTGCAGACGAAGCTACCAGGTGTGTTAGTACAGGTGTGGGAGCAGTTGGCCACCCCATTAATGCATTCATCAATATCTTTAAAAAAAAGCACATACATGTAAAATGTATTTGGTGTAGCTAAAATTTTAGTTTGGTAGCAATATTTTAGACATCAATATTATCAGAACATTGGAAATTAAATTGTCATATTCTTGCTAAACTGACAGGTAACTGACTAATAACCGAAAATATGTTCCTGAAAACCCAAAATTAAAAAAAAAAAGGTTTTTGCAAGTATCAGATTAAAACCTGATTTATTATGATAAGAAGATAAAAAGTGTGTCCAGATCGTTGATGACTGTGTACCTTGACACACGCTGTCGTTGTCAGCAGCGAATCCATGACGACACTCGCACGTGTAGTTTCCGTCAGTGCTGTGACATTCTATGTTCTCTCCTGTACAGTTAGCAGACGACATTCCTGACAGACACTCATCAACATCTTTGTCACACTTGTCACCTTCCCAACCTTGACGACATACGCAACCGGAAACAGGGTCACAGCGCTCTGCCCCAGCTGCGCATGCGCACAATTGAGAGCAGTTAGGTCCGAACGTCCCTGGGGGACAGGCTGCAGAAGAATATGCAATCAAATAATCAGTAAACAAAGTGGTTTAGAAAAAGAGGCTCTTGTGGCTAAGGTTTTTAACACGCTTTTTTGTCGTTATTGACCAGTAATGATTGGTTACAGGTAAAAAAAAAAACAAAACAAACAAACAAAACAGAGGATCCAGAAAAATCAACATGAAGTAACATGAAGTACTCAAAAAGATTTATCCGAATTCAGCAGACTAAAATACTGCCCTTGAGACTGAGGGAAATTACAAGGGATGAATAATAATGAACTTCAGTAATATCTTATTATAAAATATATGAAAAAGTGTGTATATGTGTGTATAATTATCTATATATCGCTTTACAAACGTTTAATGAATCAAGCTGAGTTTAAAGCACTTTGATTATGATGTGACAAACTCAGACATGCTTGTTAACTTATATAAGACTTAAATTTACCTAACGTTACTGTTATAATTTATATTTCTGAAGGAAAAGCTCGATCTTTAAAATAGCAAGTTGGGCAACAGTTTTAAGTTTAGTTTTTATTTTAGTATATATTCTTACTGAAGCACGTCATCCAGAGATTATCCAGCTTCATTCCGTCAGGACAGCTGCAGACGAAGCTTCCAGGTGTGTTATTACAGGTGTGGGAGCAATTGGCCACCCCAGTTATACATTCATCAACGTCTAGAAAAAAAATGTATACACTTGTATATTATGCTGGTCAGGATTAGAACACATTTTTTTTTTTAAAACAGTAACGTCAACGGTAACGAAACTTGATAATATTAATAAGATAATTATATGAATTTTTGCTCTGTACACATCTAAATAAATTCCAGAATTTTAAATAGAATTGTAAAAGAAAATACATTTTTCAGAAAACATTAAAAATATTAAAAATCTGTACTTGATTATGTTGATGCCGGCGAACATGTCAGTTCTATAACATGAGTAATGAACATAATCTAGAGCAAAGCAAGTAATCCTCTTGTAAGCTGCACATGAAGTGTTAAGTAAACACTTGCATACTTAGAAAAATAATAAATGACCACTCTTTCTCAATTTTTTAAACTGACATTTGGGCTTAAACAAGTCTACTTGCCCTCCTTTACATTTAGCAAAAAAACAATCAGTGAGTAGAGATTACGAAAGAGAAGAGCGAGGCTAGCTCAATAAATGTTGTACTTCAAATAAAGGATTGACACACTTTCGTTCGATGGTCTTTCACATACTCACCTCCGCACGTGAAGCCGTCGTTGTTGAGGATGTATCCTGTCACGTGACAGGAGCAGCGGTAGGAGCCGGCGGTGTTCTCACAGCGTTGAGTGCAAACATTTGTCTGCAGGTCCGCGCATTCGTCCACATCTGTAATGCATCGTGCAAATTATAAACATTGAAGTAATCATAAACATATAAAAATGTTGTCTGGAAAGGGCTTTAGAAAAAAAAAAGATTGTTAAATCAGTTATTTACACAAGATGTTAAATTATATATAGCAATGCGATAAATCGTCGGTATACCTGTGACACTAAACAGTAAGCACATTCATAAATTAAACTGTTTCAGTGCTTACCTCTGCATGTCTGTGTGACTGCGTCCAAGTAGAAGCCGTCGTCACAGGTGCAGTGGAAGCTGCCGATGGTGTTGTTGCAGTGCTGGTCGCATACAGGCTTGGAACATTCGTCGATATCTATTGCAGTAAAATTGTATGTCTCGTTATCAGTATAAAATCAGCAATTAATATACTACACAGAAGTCCGTTGTAGATGTCACTGTTATGAGGGCATCGATAGTCAAAATAAGGGTTGAGTCAAAATCTTTAAAAAAATATTAAACAATATTCACGCAATAAAATGTATGTAATATAAAATGTATTCTGTAACGGCCTGTGAATTACATATTGTTTTTCTTCCCCACCTCCATCAACGGAATCAGGAAAACGCTAATATATCATATCTTTAGTTTTACTCTTAGAATAAAAGCACTTTGCTGATTGCAATCGTAGATAATGATATTATATGCAAAACTTAAATATAAAGAAAATAGAAAGGAGATTTTTGTAAATTTACAATATCAGAACAATATACAATTGTATTAGAAATAGTGTAACCTGTATATATATGTACCTTGACACGCGCTGTCGTTGTCTGCAGCGAATCCCTGACGACACCTGCACGTGTAGCCTCCGTTAGTGTTGACACATTCTACGTTCTGTCCTGTACAGTTGGCAGACGACATTCCTGACTGACACTCATCAACATCTTTGTCACACTTGTCACCTTCCCAACCTTGACGACACACGCAACCGGAAACAGGGTCACAGCGTTCTGCCCCGGCTGCGCATGCGCACACGTGAGAGCAGTTAGGTCCGAACGTCCCCAGGGGACAAGCTGCAGAAGGAGACAGACAATTAAATATTCATTATATAGACATGTTACTCCAAAATTCAGGTTTCGATAAATAAAAAAATGTGGAGGATACTAAAATGTTTATTTAAATTAAAGTTAGGCTGCTTTTGTTGACTGCTGATAAAGTTTGGCCATAAATGTTTCTTTGTGGTGGTTTTAAATATATCACTGTGCAGTTTGAAGGATTCTGAACAGTAAGTAGTCTTGTTTTCCGTCTTAATTTATCCTTACTGAAGCACTTGAGCTTGGCATTGTCCAACTTCAGTCCAACAGGGCAGCTGCAGATGAAACTACCTGGTGTGTTACTACAGGTGTGAGAACAGTTGGCCAGCCCCGTTACGCATTCATCGACATCTAGAAAAAAATATACACTTCTTAAAATTGTATTCATCATGGCATGTTACTTTCTCTGAAGTCCCTAATTAGTCCTCAATACTATAAATGTTAGGTCTCTTAAAATATAATTTATGAAAATCTATATGATTATGATATTGCTCACAATTAGACTCAAAATAGGAAATTATTCATATACCGGCACAAACACAAAGGTGTTGCAACAAATGTAAAGACACAAAATCCCTGTTTAGAACGAAATCCAGAAATTAAATTGTCGAATTTTGATAATTGACTGTATGTTCTACTGAAGGACCTTTGGCTCGCAAGACTGTTGTTATTTTGCATATTTACCTTCACAGACTTGCGTGTTTGGGTTGATCGTGTAGCCAAGGTTACAGATACACAAGTCGTTGTCGTTATCGTCAAGTGTACAACCGTGGGCCTTACTGCACTTGGTCGTGTTGGCACAAGCTTCTCGTACTGTTGATGTGTGGAACAGAACACCGTGTGTAGAAACGTACATATCAGTACGCAAACGCGCATCCTAACACACTAGCAAAGTACACGAGATCTGAATAGCATGCTATCATATGCAGTGAGTGCACGAAACATGCGGTACAGACATAACAGTACTGCAATGAATACTTAGAATACAGTCACATACGGCATTGATAAAATATAAAAATACTTAATTCAGGAAGAGGATTTGTGTAAAAATGTCACCAAAATTATGATGATAGATTTTGCATATTTGCCTCACTTTTATTTTACAAAATAAGAAATATTGTTACTCACAGCAAGAAAGATACAAATAAAATATTCCTTTTACACTCTATATTCGAGTTATATTTTTCAATGGTCAAGGATACAAATAAAAGATAAAAATAAAATGTCCTCGGATGGTACGTTCTAAGTTTATTTGTGACTAATTGTGTAGAGAAGGGGAGCTAAGTGAATCATAGTTGTGTATGCAGCCTTTTACCTTCGCCTTCTCTCTATAATATGCAGATAAAGAAAATCAGGCTCAGCAAACAAAGAAATAAGCTACAAAGTAAGTACCCTGAGAACAGGTCTTGCGGTCAGCGTTGAGTCTGTAGCCGTATTTACACTCGCAGTTGAAGGAGCCGAGGACGTTGACACAGTCGTGCTGGCAGTCTCCCGGTTGACCGAGCACTCATCAACATCTGGAACATCCAAACATCTTATAGACAAACACCATGCAAACCGCAAAAGTAAAATCTACATAAGAGCGGGCCTGTTTAAGAGTGTGGAAGTGCACTTTTGTGCATCAGAATGGAAAAGAACAAATTTGATTTTAAGAATAATGAGAAACGTTAAACACTATTTCAATCAGTATTTATTTAAGCTTGACAGCGCAGTATCACGAAAAAATTACCTGTGCAGTTTGTTGAATCTGTCCTGCTGTATCCCTGCTTACAACTGCAGTAGTAGTCACCAGGGTTGTTGGTGCATTCCTCGTTTACTTTACACGGCAAATCTCTGGAGCACTCGTTAACATCTAAATATGTAATGCATTGATATAAAGTCGAGATAAAAGTTAATCAAAAATCTATTAAATTGCTAAGAACATGCGCACAGAATGTTAAGGGAAAATCCTGTACTTCGCAAACCTGGTTTGACATAATTATTACAAAAAAGTAGAAAAAGACACATTGTAACACTTTAGCAGGACAAATAAATACAAGAGTCACTATACCTTGACAAACTCCATTCTGGTCTAAAATATAACCCACACGGCATGTACAAGAGTAAGATCCCCTGTTGTTGACGCATGTCTGGTCGAGGCCGCACGCATCCGGGTTCTCTACACATTCGTCCACGTCATCCATGCACGTAGTGCCAGTCCAGCCGTCCTGACAGACGCAGCCCCGTACAGGATGACACGCTACGCTCCTGCCACTGCACGTGCACGTCTGGAGACACTCGGGGCCGTACTTGAGATACGGGCAGGCCGAGCACGTGCGCTCATCCTTGTTCAGGGCGAAGCCGTCGTAGCAGGAGCAGGAGAAGCCGCCCGCCGTGTTGTTACACACCTGGTCACACACTTTGTCCCGACATTCATCGCGGTCCACGCACGTCGCGTTGTCCTTGACGTCCAGGTCGTAACCCAGGTAACAGAAACACTGCGCGAGGGTGTTGTTTGCAGCATCAGTGATCACTCTGCAGCCCTGAGAGCAGGTACTGTTGCTGCAAACCTGGGATTCATTGGCATTTATGATACAAGACTTTGAGGTGCTGTCGTAGGTGTAACCTGCCTCGCACTCGCACTGGAAGCCGCCAGCAGTGTTGTTACAGATCTGCTGACAGTCGTGAGTTCTCTCCACACATTCATTAACGTCATCACAGGAATGGCCGTTAGTGCTCAGGCGATAGCCTTCCTGACAGGAACATTCGTAACTGCCGTACGTGTTGGTGCAGATCATGTCGCAATCATGTAACGTACCGTTTAGGCATTCGTCTATGTCATAACAGTCCTTGGAATAGATCTTCGCGAAGTATCCTTGTGGACACGCGCTGCATGTGTACCCGATATCACTGGATTCTTGTCGACTGGCTGGTATATCTGTGCAGTTCTGAAGCGGGTGGCAAGGGCTGTCACTGCACCCGTCTCTGTCCAGTTCGCAGTTGTCTCCCGCCCAGGCCGGTCCGCACCGACAGACGGCGAACTGGAAGTCGTGGTCACCCAGCACGTCTCTAGTGTCCGACATGTTGCACGTGCCGTGACCTGAACACCCGGAGCAGGCGACGATTGGCACGGATTCCACGGGAGACTGAGCGCCCTGGGAGTCCACAACATACACCCTAACACAAAGAGATTTTAGAGGAATTAATTTCTTTCACTGACTCTTTATGGAATCGATGATGATGATGATGATGATGATGATGATGATGAGCAATAACAATAATAGTAAATGTATGGAAGATGCTGACCTGATAAACGGCGATAGTAGAGACAGACAGTGTAGGACAGATACTACAAATAGTACTTTCTGTACTTTCCAGATAAGATTTGAAGCCTTTGAAAGAAGACTGTAGTGCAAACATATGATGTCTGTGTATTTTTATGTGGACACGTTACAGCTGTAACCAGTAACACAGTTTATATTTTCGTCGTATTTTATTGCTGTCAGAGTCATTGTACTTTTTATCTTGCCATCTGGCCCCTTCCTTGGTCAACAAAAATTTCAGATTTTTTAACAATACCTTGGATAAAACCTAACGTAAACACACCATTGTGTCTTGTCTCCGATATACACTATTTATCTCTGTATGAGTAAACAAACCAACATGTTGTTATTTATTCTTACTTTATTTTAAATGGTGTTAAGGATTTCAGGCTGACGCTGACTGCACCAGACGATTGGTTAATGCTCACTGTTCCATTTGAGTCATCTAAAAGGCGATAGGTCAATCTGTCTGTGACGTCAGGATCAAGTCCAGTGACGAAAAAATACGAAGGAACACCAAAGATGACGTGCGCAGCTTCGGGAACCTGTAGAACTGGGGCGGTGTTCTCTGAGGACAGAAAATGTTAATTAATCTACAAAAATAACTGTAGTAATTACAGACATACTTTTATAACTACAGCATTTTCTTGTACCTACTTTCTTACTGTGAACCTAGCTAATATTAGCTTATTTATGAAGCACATTTATGTATAACTGTGAACTAAAATATTTCTTTACTTCTTCTTCTTTCTAATTTTCCCAATCACTTGGAACGCGCACTTTAAAAAGGAAATTAGTGGCAGATGTACTCTTGAGTTGCAGATGCCTGTTAAATGGCGAACGTTTATACTTCACACTTGTCCAGAATAGACAACGTTTATTTATCTCTCACGTGACCTACAAAAACATGACAGAGGCTGGTGTACTACTGACTGCTTTGTTGGATGAGAATGTCGGACAGATTGCGAAGATCTGTTGTCTGAAAGGCAAAGTTTTGGTCCCCAGTGGCCAGTAAGTTGTAGATGCAGGGCATGTTGGTGGCGCCACACAGATCCTTAGCTTCTGTTAATTGTGACGGGTCCAGCTCGTCCAGGAAGAGAGGTTCAAAGTCTTGGCGATAGAAGTCCGCTGGACCCATCCTCGCATCGTATCCGCATGACGCTGTTACTGGCGTTGACCAGCCCTAAGGACACACGTGACCGTCACGCTAAATAGATTATGGAAGTAAAAGTTTATCTCGTCCACTCCTTCGACTTCAGTCTGTCTTTACCGTCTGTATATCTCGTGTAAAAAAAAGTAACTCAACTTTGTTACTCTTTTACTTACATTTTTTGGCAAACAAGTTGAAGATCTGACGCTCACTCAAACTGTTGTTCAGACGCTCGCCACTGGGCAGAATAAAGTCGTCCGTGGGGTCTCCATTGAAATTTCCCAGCATCCCTTTTGTCATATTCCGGAAGTTGCGAGGCATGGCAATTTCAATTACTAAGGCTTTCGCGCGGATGTAAGTCTGCAGGCTTATACCTTAACAGAGGATAAAACATTCTAAAAATGTAAACAAAACTGCTTAACTTTAATTTAAACATTAAATCTTTTAATGAAGATGCTACTACATGTCGCTACCGTTTCTTTGTCCATAGCTATGTTTTCCCACTAACTCATCAGTGCATCAAAGACACAAAAAAATCATTAACTTGGTGAGTTCGATAGCTTGATAGAAAACACATCGTTGTTGTTTGCCTTCTCTATTTTAAAAATGTTTGTTATCTTAAGCATTCGATAACTGCTGATTACAAAACTGCTGCAGAGTATTTACGTGTTAAATTTTAAACTTTTTAAAAAGGAAAAAAATTCTATAAGAGAAACTGGTCTATGAATCAGTTACCAGAGGGAAAGCTGACAATACACGTATCGTTTTCTCGCTTAAGCGTAACTCTTGCATCATCCAAAAAAAAGTTGTCTCCCTCTTGCTTGAAACGGTTGGTGTAGTCTACACCACTGGCGTAGACAATCAGGGCTAATAGAATAGAGAATATTCATGTCATGTTAAAAATCAACTGAGATATAGCAGTGCACTCTCGTCTCAAACCCTCTTGTCTGTGATTCTTGCCTGCCAGCATTCAGGGCACTAGCGCCAGGCAGAGAAGTGAGACTAAATTAAAAGACATTTTCATTGTTGTTAATAATTCCCTTATAAATTAACCGCAGGTACTTTAATAATTGCTTTTTATACATCAATTACATTGGTTTCTCTACTTCGGATGGGGACGAACAAGAGCCAGTTACTGTGTGATGACACCTTCCTCCGTCTCAAGGTCCCCACATTTAAAGACACTAGCGAGCGTGCATTCCTTCAGAGAGAGAGAGAGAGAAAGATAGAATGAACAAGTCATCTCGGAAGTTGCAGAAGAACTGACTGGAGTTGGTGTTGGGGTCGATCTGCAGGAAGACCCTCACTCCGTTCTCCTCCGCCCCGACCGCCGTAAAGACAGTCCCGTTGGTGGGATTTCCCGGCCGAAGCTCCGCCCTCTGTGTCCGGGCCTGAAGAGTTAAATTGACGTTGAGGTGTCCAGTCTGACCAGTGTAAACTCTCCTAGACCATTGAAGAGGTATTGCCTTCCGTCCAACGTTGTTATGTGTGTGTCACCGTACAGGGGAGCTAATTAGACAGGAAATTGAATGTAGAACGTGTGTCATTTATATGTCCCGTGGACAGATCTTTTGATGTTTGCATTCAGCCGAACTGACAGGTTTAACGAAATAACTGCATCACTCAGATTTAAACAAAATGAATTTAATTTCTCTTTCCATCAGGAAAAATTAGCTGTCCTTTTCAGAAATATGGTCACTTGCAAAAAGTATTTCTTCAGAAAAAATTACATGCCTTATTTCATTTGCATATGGTGGTTACCAGTTCCTGCATTTTAAATTACATAAGTAGTTTGATGATAAATGTAATGCTGTTCCCAGCCGTTTTTCCTGCTACAAATGGTATTTACAAAATTCGTACTGATAACTATTTATTTCACAGATTTTTATTTATTGCTTGCAACTAAGAAAACATGGCCTAGACTGCCTTCGAGCCTTTATCTTTATACATTTTTAAAGATTTAAAATAATATCAAATTATGCAAAGAATGAATTTGTTTTACTCACCCCACTGAAACGATAGATTAGGGTCGCATTTTCCGATTTCTCTTAGGCTGTAGAACTGACGACACTGTTTGTTTGACCCGTGATCACAACAAGCAACGTGTGGGATCCTGTCCTCAGAGTCGTACAGCTTCTCTTGAGCGAAGACCAAAGGGTTAAAGGCCAGCGCCGCCCCGGCAAAAGGTGGAGATGTGATGAGCATGTCAAGTGTGTCTGGCTTCAGAGGATTGGTCGAGTAGCAACACTCCTGCACAGACAGACTTTTAAATGTATGCTTTAATTACTGTCACTTCTGCCGCTCTCACAGCACACCATCCGAAAAATTGTCTCCCATCAGGGGATGTATAGAGTGGGTGAGTTTTTGACTCCTTAAAACATAACAGAGGTCATCACGGTACACACCTTTCCAAAGGGAGCGAACTGTCCTGTGCGAGCCAGGTTGAGGATGTAGCACTTAAAATGGTTTTGCTCGTCCCTGCGATGGAACCTCCACTGGTTCAAGAGAGTTCGGAAAATGCCTCGTCTGGAGCAGGGGCACCTAGGTAGGGAGGCAAACCCTGCGTCTCGTTCACTTTTCAATACTTTGTTCCTGCGAAACCAATCTTGACAGGTTTTGGTGGCGTTGGCTGGAATCTTTCCTAACTCGTAGACCCAGTATCCTTTGTATCCTGATACAGAAAAGGTGAAGGGAAAAAAATTCCCAGAATATGGCGTAAATAAATGAAAGCACACATTTTCTTTACATTCTTGACATTAAGTTAATTATGGAAAACTTGGTAATGCTATGTCCAACTTAAAAACCTTGAGTCTGTCTTCCTTATTCACAGTTTATTACTAATTAATTTATTCATTTACTATCTCTTCTCTTTCTCACCCGGTAAGTGGAGAAAATATGGTTTTCCCAAATGACTCTAATTATTAGTAAAAAAGTAATAAACCTATAAAATGAATCACTAGGTGACGGACGTGTCAATAAGAGTCTTTTCTCTTTTTTGTGTGTGTGTGTTTTTTTTTTTTTTTTTGTTTTGTTTGAATCAGACCTGTGTTTCCAAAGTGCTTATCGATTTCATAAGCATATTCAGTTCTTGAGTAAACGTTTGGTCGGAATGTTGTGAGCGATCCTTTGGCCACTCCCATCTCCACGCTGTACCAGCGGCCTGGGTAGCGCCAAGTCATGTGACCCACCCGGTACTGGACCAGTGCGTAAGACAGTGACCAATCGGTGACCAGAGCCACTTGAAAGGTTACGTCCCCCATCTGTGAACAAAAGTCAGACATCTTATAGAAGGTCATTATAATTAAATACAGAACTTTGTGTTAGCACTCCATAAAAAAGAGATATTACATGATAAATTCTTGTAATAAAGCTAATTCTTGCTATTCCCATGGTACATAAATTATAGTCTTACGTTAGTCGGTTTGTAGTCGACGGACGGAAAGTACTGCTGCACACGATCCCAAGTGACCACGAGGACCATGCTTGCATTGAAGGTCGTTGACCCGTGAAATCTCGGACGTCGTACGTGGCTTTGTCCAGCACTGCACGGTCTCTTGTAGTGTCATTATACAGATGGTAGTACACCCCTGTACAAATCGCCGCACGTGAACTTTCGTCTTTAAATGGGACAACATTTTAGACGAGGTAGTAAACACGTGGACTTTATATTGCTGGACTTTTTTTTCAAACTAAGAATGCTATTCCCAAGTGCGTGAATCGTTTTGTAATGTGTTATTTACAAATTGTCACTTTATTTTTTTTCTGTATTTATTATGTAATTGTTTAAATATTTAGTTACTTTTAAAGATATTTTTTATTATATGGTTAGTCTAGACTAGCAGTCTGATTAATTCATATTGCAAAGTATAAAGGTTTTTGCTTTAGTTTTATCAGTTTAAGGGGTTTTAATAGAATCGAATGACAAGTCGTGCTATGTATTTACTTTGTTCATTGCTGATGTAAGTGCAGTATACACAGACCACTTTACGTGACGAGTCAAACCACGGCCATGTGGTTCCCTTTTCGAAAAGACAAGATTCCATCCCGCCCCACCTAAAAAATGTCGGCAAACAACGTGAACACAGTGAGAAAGTCATCTGGAGTTAAAGAATATTTAACTATTGCTTGTCTGATTTCACTTTTTTAGATTAATTAAAAAATACTCAACCATTTGGAGGCATTGTTAAGGGATTACAGTTTTTTGAGTGTTAACTAGACAAGGACCTGACCATTAAATATTATTTGGACGAAATTCATTGAGAATTATGCAGCAGTTTTATTAGATCTTAATGAAAAGTAGTTGTATGTGATACTCTACATCACATAATTAACTTGTTTTGTTTATTTAGTTTTTACAAGTAATCAGATCCCTCTTGGTGCTTGGTGGGACTAGTATGACATTTTGAATGCATTTATCCATTAAATATTGCTCACAGTGACTGACTCTTGAGGACTTTCTCCAAACGGAAAACCATCTTCAATAAAAGATATTTTCACGGTTTCATACAGCAGTTGTCTGAGCATTCCATCACGTGCACTGACTCCGTATGGATAAAAACCTGATGATGCAAATAAACTTTTAAAATAAGTTAAATTTTTAATATTTAGAAAAATCTCAATGAATCGCTCCATCACACTCTAATCAAAACAGAACAGATTGCTGCAGAAAACATTTTTGTTTTTGCAAGAACGTAAGCATCAAGTAGATACTAAAAAATAATTTTATTAAGAATAGAATGGTAATAGTTTGCTTTGTTTTGAAATGTTTATTGCATTCAATACAATAGAAAGAGCATAAGAACTTTGTGTATCTCATCATCGGCTGCTCATTGTTTTATGCTGCTTATTATACCACTTCACCGACCCAATCATAATCTAAGCTTAAGGAAACAAAAATAAAATACTCACCTTTCAGAAGTCTTTCTGCGAAAATTTCAAAATCCAAGAAAATTGTGTCATTAATTCCAAGCATGTGTAATCACAACATACGCAACTCATTCAACGAAGCTCATACAAACCAGTACACAGGAATTTTACTTTTACAGTTAGGAACAAGATAACATGAAAATAATTTGTTAATATTGATAAATACGTTGATGATGATTGATCTTGATGAGGATGATGCCACCTTAGTACAGTTCAATCATTAATAAAAAAATGTTAAAGATTGTTTTGCAAAACTTCGTGAGAAAATATTGTCAAATTTAAATTTCAACGTAGTATCCGTCATACTGACCGCCTGGTCTTCTCGCGATGTATGATGCTCGGAAGCCGTTGGCGTTGACGAGTGACCCGAACACGTTCAGAACGACTGTCAGACTGTTTCCGGTTGACCTCAGCTGTGGTGGCAGAGTAGTTCCACACAAGCTGTAACATTATCATTGAAATGACAAATATGTATCTCGTAGCTGAACGCTACAAAGTTTTATTACATTCAATTTTTTTCGTAAAGAAAGTTATTTTGTAAAGACTGACTCACAGTACCGCCATGTACAGATAAAGAAACCAGTTAGAGATTACATGTGAAGCTTCTTCATCAGAGGCTATTGTGCAGAAAGGACAGTTCGAACGGATACAGAACTACGAAAAATGATTTCCTTAAAGTCTATCACTAAGGGTAATTACTAAGGCTCACGTGGTCATAACAGTGTTTGTGTCCACAATTTCTCCATCGTAAACTCTGACGAAAGGCATTCTGGCATTGAGCTTCCTTGAGAACCGACAGAGAAGTCGTCAAATGTCAAGTCGATGACAGCTTCCTTGTCGTCCACACTGATGGTCCACACGCAGTAGGTGTTGCTAGGATACCCAAGAGGGAAGCCAGGCGACGTGAAACCTCCTTCACTGTCTGTTATCAGGCTTTCGTCGCATTCTTTAAGAAGAAATGTCTCACAGTTCGTTTGAAGTGATATCTAACTACTTTATAAAGTAAAATAGAGAAGCCACAAGTATGAATGACATTAAGGTCTTTAACTGAAAAGTTCGTGTTTAACTGACATGCCTTTAAAAAAGGTACTGTATCAGAATTTTAAGGAGACTGCGCGAATTCATACACGTGCACTCAGCAGACACACGCACATACATCTGAAATGGGTAAAGGACTAAAATAACAAAGAACAAAAGAAAAATGAGAAGGAAGTTGGATTTCAATAATCTAGAACGTTTGTAAACATTTTAAATGAAGGGAATTATAAAAAAGTGGTTGACCTTTTGGATACGCGTAGTACGTGAGACTGAAGTTGTTTTGTCCAGTCTGAGTGCTGAACTTGATGAGCACCACGTTCTGTGTGGAGGTCAAGTCTGGCGGAAGTGACCCGCCGCAGTACCTTTCTCCAAGGAAAGGAAAGAACTCAGTGCTACCATCGTGTACCTGAAGCAAATCCAACAAGCTCTTCTCTCAATGTCGGGAGGGAGCTTTTGCTGACTACTGTGGCAACCGCAAATTAATACACAAGGAAAATAGTTGGCTGTTGATGGCGAAACAGCATGTGAAAAGCACCAAAGTAAATATGCAATAGAATATTACCAAAAAAGAACAAAGAAAAAATCCAGAAATGTTAATATCCGTAAAATGATTTTCTTCTACAATATTTCCAGATCTCATAATGAATAAGCATCAATTGTGTATTTACTTTCGTGACGTTTCATACTCATGGCCTCATTTGTTTTCCCCCCTCAAAATCACAGCTTACCTCTATGTAGTTTCTGCATCTCACATCTTTCTTGAAGTGGACTGAAGAAAACTGTATCTTGATGTAGTAGCCTGGCTCCTGTCTGATGATGTAGGTACAGTTTGCTGATGACGTGTCAAAGTCGATGTCAGTAGGGGAGGTAATGATTCCTTTAGGATCTCGAACACTTGTCGACACTCTGATCGAATCCCAAACAATAATCGTTACTAAATACTGTAACACTAATCGTTGATTGAATTTAATAATGAAACTTTAATTTTCTATAATATATATATATATCAGCACAGAACACTGAATACTTTTAAACCCATTTTATAACTATGTACGTGTGTGTCTATATTTTCTCATACGTAGGTGGGCGATGGCAGACAGTGGTGTATGTGTGTATCGAAACAAATCCTCACCGATTTTCATTATACATAACTGTCTAACCTGCTGTCCAGGAAGCTTTGAACTTGTTAGCACCGTTATTCAGCACGGAATGCAATTCCACATCGAGGCTGTGTCCGTCACTGATGATTTGTGAAGTAGACCACCAGTTAGATATCTGTGTTGTCCTGATGTCGGGCTTGTCAGTCACCTGCATCAGACATTTTGTTAGAAAATGTAGGTAGGAAAATGTTGAAGTCTTTTGCAACAACTGTTTCATACTTATAAACGGTACAGTTTCAAAACTGCATGTGTGAAAATGTCTAATAACAACATGAGATCAGCTTACATGGAGTTGAAGCAGCATATTCTGCTGTTCATGTTAACCGTTATGGCCTTCCGAATACTAGCAGTCGCTGAGAAAGTTGTAGATGAGAAACATAAGGATACAAGCAAAGGCAAGAAAACAGTCCAACACAAGGTCGAGAATATCAGCAAGAAGCGTTGGTCAACACAATAGGTATTCCAATAAAACAAGACGGCACGGCAAAGGGACATCACCCTTATTATACCACATCTGTCAAAGCTCATGCAGCTAGGAGCTAGTGCTGCTGTCAACAGCTATGGGACGCGGTTAAGTCTTTTACATAGTTACTTATTTAGAAGATATCTTTAAGCCCCATCAAATGTAAATAATGGAATCAGAAAGATAATCAAACCATACTATCATCTTATTATCACAGCATTGTCCAAGCTGAACGTCGTGAAAGGAGAGTGTGATGGTCTTGTAGGGCTTGTGGTGATGGTCCAGATGACGTCCTCTTCGCCGTTGTAGACGTCGGGGTAGCCGGGAGATGTAAAGGTACCCATGTCCTCAGTGTAGTTCCAAATCTGATGGGATCTGATCAAATAAGACCATTTTTATGCACAATGAATCGCTCTGCTGGCTGGTTTTTTTTGGATTTTGACATTTTTTGGTCTGCGAGTAAGTTTTTGTGAGTTTTGTATCGGCAATCATGTTTTTGCTGACGAATATATCTCTTTACTAATTAATGGTAGATAAATCTGTAAAAAGTCGGGCGATAGCAATCTTACCTGGCTCAGTCTGCTGATAGTATATGCTATATCTTTTCTCTACAGATGTGGTGAAAGCATCAGACTTAAACCTGACGATAACTGTTGTGGAGTTCTGGATGCTGGTTCTCATGTCAGGTGGGAGGGTCGTTCCACAAAGAGGACCTCCCACAGTCTCTGACATTCGGAGTCACCGTCAAATATCTGTACATCGAAGAAGTGAATTGGTTTTGTTCTTACAAAAATGGACATTAAAAGTACTCAGTCATAAATAACGTAGTTTCCAAGTGGTGTTACCTGAAGAACATCTTGACAAACGCCTCCCTGCTTCTCTCCCAGAGCAAAGTTGTAGAAGGAAAACCTAATCAAGACTCCCCTTCTTTTGACAATCTCATACGTGCAGTTGAGGTTCGGTTCGTACTGGTTTGGATAACTTGGGGACCTAATGTAATCACTTGTGCTGGTCAGTCGTTGAAAGCATGGTGGAACCTCTGTGGACAATCGTTTGATAAAAATAAGAAGTCGAACACTACCAGAGAAAACTATTAATCCTAGAATTATTTACTGGAATGAGACAGCGTGTAGGAAGAAGGTTTAACAATTATTTTTAAAACCTTGTTGCCTTTCATTATCATTTGTATTTACTTGATATCCCCCTGTCCTTTTGCTGTCTTGAAATAAAACGTGGAAAATTGATGTTAACTATTCTGTAAGAAGGTAAACTAACCCCAAAAGGCGTGAAACTGAATCCCTTTTGTTCCAGACTGAGCTTTGAGCCACAAGTAAAGTGTATTTCCGTAGGACTGCAACACTCCTATTTTAGAGGAACTCCGAATGGAAGCCAGACTGGAGTACGCGTTACTGTCTATGACCTAAGACAAAAAGTAAGTGGAACATTATATTAAAAAATTTTAAATGATCATTACACGTTTTAAAAATAAGAATCTACATATTCTTTAACATACCTGGAGCATGTTTGTCGAAGAAGGTAAAGGCGTATACATCTGAATATTTGTGAAAGACAGTTGAATTCTTCCCGCCTTGTTGACAATCGTCCACACACAATCAGTGTTACTTTTGTACACTACACCTTCAGGGAAGCCCGGCGATGTGATGTGTCCGGCTGGTGCGGCAATGTACCCGTTACACCCTTCGGGAACTTGAGAAACCAGACCAATCACGAAAATATACAAACAGGGGTTGACATGAGTGAAAAGAATTCGGGATTCTCACCAAGGAGATGTTATTGTACTTACAATTCTTCACGTGCGACAGATAGGGTTGGCTTTCTTGTTAAACACTTTCAAAACATGGTGTTTGTGTTTTTCTCGGTTAAAAAATCTAATTAATACTGTAATTTTGTGTTAAGTTCTCTTACTATTGGTGCTTGCAAAATTAATGTTCGTGAAGTATACGGTCAAATACGCAACGTACCTTGTTTACAGACAACAGCAAGACTGTCTTCAAGTGTCTCGTATATCCATGCAGCAGTATAGGAGCAGTTCAGTAAGCTCTGTTCATTTCCCTCACACCTGGCGTTGTTCACGTGGATGGGTCTCCTTCTGGCAACTCCGAATCGAACAGTCGCTTCTTGTTTGGGTACAACTGATCCACCATAGCTACACGAAGGTAACATGTATTTATCATGCATATTTCTACTACAGTTACAATGCAAACCTCTTAGCTTTTACTTAGGGGTTCCAGTGTGATTTAATGCAACTCCTTACTAGGAGATTAATAAACCAATTTCATTGGTTACACTTGTGAGTAATGCACACTGGGTTCTGAATATACTTACAATACAGTTTACAAACTAATGTGCTTTCCTTTAGCCATATGTAAGAACCATTAAGTTTAACATAGGATCAAACACTATGACAATGGATGTTACATGTAATAAAACTTGTATTTTTATTCATACATCTACTTTTATACACCACCTCAAAAGTGAGATGAAAGCTCTTTACATACAGAAAACAATACAAACAAAACATTCTCATACACATAGATCATAAATACTTGAAAAGGGTAAATGCTTAGCTGAGAAGCTAGAAAATAACTTCATACCCTGATCCAAACAAGTTTTTGCAGACAATGTTGGCAGCAAGAGCGTTGTACAAGGGTCTTCCTAAGTAGAAGTTTTGATCCGTGACACTGCCCCACACACCCGCTTTGAAGACCTCTACCCGACCCTCGTACTGAGACGTTCCGTTCACAAGTCGAACTGTCTGCACCATCGACACACCTGAAACATTGAAAAAATGACTAGACAAGAGATCATTCCACTTTATTTCATCATCTTGTGACTTAGATACATATTTTGTACATAAATGTGCATTTATAAAACGCCGAAAACACATATTAGACACGCTTTTGTGCCTCACGAGATTGTATAATAGTGACAATTCTGTACAGTACCAAGCGTATATATGTGTATCATTAAACTTTTCTTCATCAAACCTGTGTCACAGCTGACTCCAAGCGTATAAAGAGGGTCACAGGTCTGGTCACGAGGTGAAAAACTGCAACCTGAAAGGGATATTTCTTGTCCGCTACATTTTATGTACTTTCTGAGTATTTCGCCCGGAGCTCGACCGTAAGAGTTGGAGTAGTACAGAACAGCGCCCTTGCTAGAAAAATAAAATTAGTTATCAATGCATGCGCGCCCACAGACACACGCACACAGTGTTCGTCCCTAAACAATGTCTTTAACATCTTGGTTACACGTTCCTGAACTATTGAAAGTTATTGAAATTAATGACAATATAAATGAAGAAGTTTATGTAATACAAAATAATCTATAGTAGTTATTGTCTTTCAAATCCATACATTGAGTTCTTTACTATGCATCACTCTTCCTTGAATTTAAAAAGTCTAGATGCTCTATAAGTGAGCTACAAATGTTTTGATAGTGCACTGGACTTGAAGAAACTTGATTGTTTACGCTGGATAGCCTAATTCTCTGCAGACGACGTTCCCAAGAGTGACAGAGACATTCTCTTGACAGACACTAAGCCAGACTCCGTCCCTGAAGACTTCCATTCGCCCTTCATATGGGTTAGGTCCGTCTGCAAGTCGCAATTCATTTTTTCCTATGCCAGGCACAAAATCATGTGAATCAGACACAAAATAAAAACAATCACCTGTTGTTAAAACTGAAAAAAAAAATTGGCTATGAAAAAATTTAGTAATGATTCGACCTATTTCGCCGACGTCAGCACGTTCAGCAGGGCGCACGTGGCTTGACTGCTCCGGAAGTGGGCTTGAAGTTGATTTGTCTTTCAATGTAATCAACTATATATATGTATGAACAAGCTCCTGCATTTAATAGTTTAATAATTGTATACAGTACAAATAATCTCTATCAAAATCTCTTTGTTATTAATAGTGAAAAGGAAGAGAAGGTATGCGTTATATCAAGTCATATGTTGAGAAGCCAATAAGCTTCCACTTTCAGTTATCGTCAAAAAACGCAGAAACTAGCCTGACGATGATGCTGTAAATTATTACTGGTGAAGTATTAATGCTGCAATAACATAGTGATAGCTACATATGTATAAAACGGTGAGAGGGGACTAACGGTTTAACTCACTAACCTTTTGCGCATCTACACCAGACAGAGGAAGGAAGAAGATGGTACATACTAGAAAAAAGCCTTGCCATCTCGCACCTGCAAGAAAAACTTAATAAAAAGTGAATAATACATAGAGATAACGAGAACTAGTACGATGCAAAACTACTGACTGAAGCTATGATAAAAGTAAAAAGGAAGTCAAAACATTCCAGTAAAGACAATTTCTCTTTCTCTATTAGTATTTTTCTTGCGTGCATACAAGAGAGTACAGTGAATAAACGCATTAGTCAACAAAAATATTACAGGATCTCGCCTGGCTACAAATGTAATTCATAACTGGTTCTGACCTTGACGGACTCGCATGGCTGTCACACATGCCGAGTGGTTGCAGGAAATGAAGGCTTCTCACTGACCCTCGATTTGCTCTCTTTGCTTTACAGACCACCGTCACCAGGACGTGACCCTCCCCTGAGAAGACGTCGATGCAGGTCAAGTTTTTGTTATTTAGCTGTATATACGTTATATACATACCGCAGTCTATAGCTTACTTACTTGCATCTTGCAACGAAGGATCAGTAACAACGGTCACCAATTCTAAAAATCCATTGATAAGATAGAAAAAAAAACTCTCTAATAAATATTAAACGAGGGAGGGTATTGCCAATGCAATGGAGAGAAGATTTGTTTTAAGATGGATTTCAGCTGTTGTGACGGTCAAAACGTTTAAAAATATATTTATTTACGTTGCAGTGCACGAGATTAATGCAGAAGAAAAAAATGATTCGTTTCTCACTTTATTACCACTTATTAGCATTATTTCGGTTACCGATGTTTATAAACATCGAAAAAAATGCAGTGAAATTGACTGTTGTGTCCTTCCGTCGAGTAACCACGATATCTTCCCGAGACGGTTAGCAGACGACGTGTGACGTAGGAGCAAGACAGACAGACAAGTGTCGGTGATCATTGCTAGGATTTGAACTCGTGATCGGTGGTGTCCCGTTAGCTAATTTAGGTTTTAAGTGAACTTTTCAAAGCATAGTTTTAAAAATTATAGAAAACAGTCTGTTTCACTTGGTAAGCAGTCTTTGTCATGTGCCATAAGGTCACGTGACGGAGAACGAGACTTTGTCTAAGAGTTCTGTGTCATTTCTCGTATTAAACACAACATTCTACAAAACCTTTAACTTTTCCCGCATGAACAGACACGAAAATGGACGAGATTCAAACTTGACCCTATTCTTCACGATATTCTAAGCAGTTTTATTTTGCCTTTACAATCTCTTTAACTCGACAACGTGCAAATTCTTAATTGCGGCGTCTACGCCACGACCGCCTGGCGGTGCAGGATGGAAGAAGTGGGCGGCAATGAAAATGCTTGACAGAGTGTCGGCACGCGCCAGTCTGAGAGCACTGTCTGAAAGTGTGCGTTGAAGTATTTCGGGAAGACACACTTAGTTCTGACACTTTGTGTAACTCTCCTTGCCCTCTCTACAGGGTACTGACGCGTAAAACCATTTGTATTACAACGAAAGAATCACGATGTTTAAAAGACACTTGCAAACAAGACTAACATTAAAAACACGAACTACTCTGAGCATGTTTCAGCTATCTGTAGCTAAGTGACACCATTGCTCTTAATGTGTTAGAACACATATGTGGATGTACACTTCCATACGTCTTTCAGATTCCAAACTTAATGTTTAGTAAAGTCATTACCATTAAAATCCCATCAAGTTTTATATATTCATTCACTGCTCCTTCAGACTGTAAGAGTCCTTTACTTGTATTCTGGGTTCGTGTTTGCATTGTCAGTCGAGTCAGTCTGGCCGGGTCTGTCTACTTGGATCGCTTGAGCCTACTGAATCGGATTGTCCATTCGCGATGGAAATAGAGAAACGTTCTGTCTGTTCGACGGTCTGTTCAGTCAAGTCGGGCCGTGTCTGCTCTGTCGTATTTGAGAAACCTTACTAGTTATTCTTATTTAAAATAAGAGACAGGATACAAGCTTATGGCTTTTTATATCTGTGTGTGTAAGAGAGAGAGCTGTTATATTCAAGGGAGAAAAAACATTTTCTTAAACAAGAACAATGGAAGTAATTACTTCCCTTCCTCCACTCCGAAGTTTCTCGGCTACAACGGGCACTGCAGGAAATGCAAGCAATGCATGAATGCCTAAACCAACTTGCTTGGAAAAACTTTGATGTGCACACTGAATTATAAGTTATCATGTTTATTTGTTATTTTGATTGTGTGTGTGTGTGTGTGTGTGTGAGAGAGTACTAATTGTGTTCAGAGCCTTAGCCACCATCAACCTCTATTTCTGTTTTCTTATGGTCAGCCGGGAGTGTAAAGCAGGGAGAAGCTAGCCACTTGTAGAGATTTCTCGCTACACAAGCATACCAGTTTATGGAATAATAATAATGATGATGATGATTAGAAAGATAATGCTACTAATAAGAAGAACTACATAACAATGCACCACATCAGACAAAAGCATACCAAAAAAGAATTACAATGTAAAGAAATTAAAGCGTAACAATTTATTGGAATTTGATATTTAAATCCATTAAAATTTCTCTTCCTACATGTCATTATTGTAAGTAATTTGACAGAGTAACAAGCAGACTAGCTAGAAAGTAACCACATTAAATAGAAAACAGCAGTTAAGTTTGTCTGCATCTTCATTTCTTTCAAGCAAAGACGACTGCTTCGCCCAAGTCACTAAAACAATCTATGACAAAGACATTAATATATATATATATATGATTAATTAATAATTAATAATAACAACAAAAATAGGAGACTGCAAACTCTAAAACATAAATTTATAAATTTATAAAATCTACATCAATTGATTCAAGAAAACAATATTATACATAGAACAACAATCTAAATAAAAATATTTTTACAGACATAGTGATACTTTTTTTTCTACTGCAATCGGAATTTTTCACACTCCTATTGTTGTTTACGTGGATCAGTCTAGCCTCTTCAGACTGCACCATAATAGAAAATGTGTAAACCTCAAACATTTAATATGTTGAACAGGTTGGGAAAGATTTTAACTTATGCAGAAAAGAAAAGAATAAGCGACAGCAATGAAGAACCAAAGCATAGATTACAATGATAGTGTAGAGAACTTTGGAAACCGGATTTTAACAAAACAGACAGCACATGTGCTAAGTATATTCAGTTTAATAAAGAAAAAATTGTTTCAGTAAATAGCTTCCAAAAATATGGGGTATACACTGCCACATGATTGTTTACATAATAAAGCGCCAAACAGTGTGTGTAACTGCTCGAACATGTTACTTTCGCCATAAACGCATTACATTTTTCATTGTGTATAAAAGACTCCTGATAGTTGTTTTTTTTAAAGTTACAAGCTATTAATAGCCCGGAAATATTTAACAGATAAGTGGATCACACATGAGTTCAAATGTCAGTGTTCTAACCAAGATGAGCAGTGTTCTAAGCTAACGGCACAAATACTAAAGTTTTAGCAGCCTGGGCAAAAGTTCTTCAAATAAATCAGAAAACATTTCAGCTTGCCACCTATAATCACACTGCAAAGATGCCTTATAGCTTCATTTCTACTATCATCAGTATTGCAGCAGCAGCCACAACACCTACAAGGGTTCCACCTATGACGGATGCCGTCTGCAACGAGGAAGACGACAATGTTGTAGTGCTCCTGCTGATGTCCGTCGAGAGCTCTGGTGTGTTTCCCACATTCTGAGAAGTAACTTCTTGTGTAGAATTCTCAATAGTTTCTGAAACTAACCGACGACCAGAGGTGCTAAATATTCTGTGTGACTCAACTCATTCTCTCGTGTGACCTCACAATATTCAACATTATCACCGGAATGTATTTTGTTTGAATTGCTATCAGTAATATTGTCCATGCTATATTAGCTTTCCAAGAATGAATTATAATAATAGGGAGTAAAAATAAAGTGTTTTACAAAATTTACAGTACAAGGATAATTATATGAACAAACATTTTTAAAGAAATTCATTACTGCTACTTACCTGGAGTACGGCTGCAAGAAACTCCATCAGAAAGCAGGTGAAAACCGCTGTTACAGAAGCAAATCTCGCCGTTTGTTTCCACAGCACATCCCCCATTGACGTCATCGCAGTCAGTTCTCTGGCAGACAGTGAGTGCTGCAACAGATGTTGTTTACACTTTATGTTATTCAAAGATCACACACATGTTATAATGTTCAATTCTTTACAAACATTCTGAGTGCCACTGATTGTCTGCTTTACCTTGAGCACTTACATTTTTCTTCTACGACTTTAGTTACGGAGACTGGTTAGCATGCGTGACTTCTCAAAACATTTTTGCTAGATCTTTATAATTATAGCGATATTTGACAAGTATAAAAGTGCTATCCAGGTGAACGTAGGATATGTATAATTTTCTGAGTATCCGTGGCTCTCGTACAATGACTTCTTGCCTCTTCACAAACTGACCTCTGCACGTGAAGCCGTCGTTGTTGAGGATGTATCCTGTGACGTCACAGGAGCAGCGGTAGGAGCCGGCGGTGTTCTCACAGCTTTGAGTGCAAACATTGGTCTGCAGGGACGCGCATTCGTCCACATCTGTAACATAAGATACGATTGCCATGAAAGTAATGGAGAAAATTTCAACAGTAATAAACCAATTTGTTGTAAATATTTTCATATTAACGATCAGATACAACTCTCAGTTACCCTGTGACAGTTAACACCCATCAAATCACACATGAAATCGAAGTGTTTTTAGTCTTACCTTTGCATGTCTTTGTGTCTTTATCCCGATAGAATCCTTGATCACACGAGCAGTGGAAGCTGCCGATGGTGTTGATGCAGTGCTGGTCGCAGAGAGACTCGAGACACTCGTTAATATCTGTTATAATTAAAAAGAAAGTGTATATCCTTTTATCAGCATTTGCCTACTGACTCACTGAAAAGGAAGAAGGAAATAGTTTTATGAGTGCATCAATTAACCATTAGGTTACTACGCTTATACAGCGACAGTCTACGGCCAGTGTCAATATTTACTAACCATTAAACGTTACACATGCGATACAGATAAATCGTTCATAATAAATATGATGGACAGAAAGTATAGTTCGGTGAACAATAATCGCCAAACGAATATGATCATAAACACTGTGCCTTGTAATTAAAGTTTTATTAGCTGTTCACGACGTTCTACAAACTTCAAAATAACAAAAAGCAATAAGGACTGGGTGCAATGCCGTAAAAAAATAAATATACAGAAGCAACAACAAATAACGGTTATATTGTATTGGAAACAGCTAGAGAATTATATTTATGTAAATATTAACTCGATAAAAGATTATAATATAAGGGAATTGTAGGTTGAACATGCGGAAGCATTGATGACCATGTACCTTGACACACGCCGTTGTTGTCTGCAGCGAATCCCTGACGACACCTGCACGTGTAGCCTCCATTAGTGTTGACACATTCTACGTTCTCACCTGTACAGTTGGCAGGCAACATTCCTGACTGACACTCATTAACATCTTTGTCACACTTGTCACCTTCATAACCTTGAAGACACACGCAACCGGAAACAATGTCACAGCGTTCTGCTCCGGCTGCGCATGCGCACACTTGATTGCAGTTAGGTCCGAATGTCCCTGGGAAACAATCTGTAATAGGAAATACAATAATCTTATCAGTAGATTAACATATGCTTATCAAGAATTAACCTAACAAATTCCACTCTAAAAATGGTGTTTAATGTAAATTCGTGATACAGTATGTTATTCTTACTGGAGCATGTCAGTCCGTTATTATCCAGCTTCATTCCGACAGGACAGCTGCAGGTGAAACTGCCAGGTGTGTTAATACAGGTTTGAGAGCACTTGGCCAGTCCCGCTGAGCATTCATTAATATCTAAAACAAATAAATAAACTATATTGGTCATACTAGAAAAATGTACTTTAGACATCAGCGTTACAACAGAATCATAAAATAACTGTTGTTCTTTTACTTTAAGTAGATGTTCTTTATTAATCAAAAAAATAGAATGTCGTAAATGCATTTTTACTTTGAAAACGTTAATTTACATTATCATAATATTTTACTCTTCTCTTAATGTACATAGATTAATGAAGCAAAAAGTGCAGTTATGTATGTACACATAACCTCGGATGGTGGATCGACTGAAGAGCTTTTCATCTTTAATGTGAAGACCGGTGGATAGTTTATTTTACTATTATCATACTTTAACTTACCATTGCAGGTCAGTGTGTTCTGGTTGATCGTGTAGCCGCTGTTGCATAAACACAAGTCGTTGTTGTTGTCGTCAAGGGTACATCCGTGAGCCTTGCTGCACATCGTCGCGTTGTTACAAACTCCACGCACTGTTGTAAGGTACATCAGAAAAGACAATTAATATATGTAAGGCATTTAAGTGTTCAGTCAGTGAATGAACATAATTATATCCATATGTCTCAAAATGACAATATTTGTGACAAACTGTTTACGGTGTCCAAATACGCAGAATAAAATCACACCTGTCACTGGAATTTCAAATTCTCTCTCAGAGGGAAGAAATATGGATGTACATCATTTTTAAAAAGTGTGTTTAGTATTTTTGCATGATCACGCAGAAAAAATACTGAAAATTATTATTTGATTTTACAGGTCCGATCCTCACAATGAACTCTCATATCCGCAATTGCAGGATCCTGTATTGTAAAGATTCAGATGAACCATTAACACCAAATTCTAAATTCTTTCATTAATTAGCATTAACATTAAGCTTTGTAAATATGAAATACAATTAAACTTGTTATTCCTACTACACCCTATCTGTATTAAAAATGTCTCTGAATATGTGAGCTTTTAGCATCAACTGCCTTTGGTAAACAAAACAGTCAGTTCTAATATACAATGAACAACCATGCTTGGCAGTTATAAATGGAGTTCATCCCAACCTGAAATAAGCCATACAAAAAATATATATTTGTAGTCGTTTGCTCGATTAGTGTTAGTGACACCCCATCACCTCCTTTGATACAATTAAATATTAACATTGATATACCAATTATAATACAGGAAGGATTTATTTCAAAATTTTCATTATGATATATCAATTACGACAAATAAGGATTTATTCTCCAAAATTTTCAGAAAAAAAAGAATCAACAACAAAGAAGTACCTTGAGTACAGGTTTTGCGGTCAGCGTTGAGTCTGTAACCATATTTACCCAGGCAGTTGAAGGAGCCGGGGACGTTGACACAGTTGTGCTGGCAGTCTCCACGGTTGATTGCACATTCGTTAATGTCTGCAGTGTCAAATGGTTTTGTGGTTAAAGTAGCGGTTTACAGAAGGAAACGGGCATAAACAAAAATTTCCTTCGTGTTTGCGTGTGTGTTCGTGTGCTTTTGTTTGTTTGTTTGTGTGTTTCTTTAGAGTTGTAAGATTGTGAATATATGCAGGCTTTTACAAAGAAAAATGGCCGATTTTAATTTTTATTCAAGATGACGAGAAATTCCGGTATAAGCAAATAGAACTCAGAAGTCGTTTATGCGAACTTTCGAAAAAATTCCCTTAAAAATCTCTTCACAAAAATTACCTGTACAGTTTGATGAGTTTGCCTTGCTGTAACCCGCCTTACATGTACAGTAATAATCACCCGGGATGTTGGTGCATACCTCGTTTTCTTTACACGGGACGTCTGAAGTACATTCGTCGATATCTAAATATAAAATATGGAAATATATTCATAATTATAAATACTACATTAAAATATTTGCATTATTAATCAGCTCAAAAATTATTTTGGAGTCAAGCAATTAAAGGACGTAAGCAAAAGGTGCAGTAATGGTTAAACACATGTCAGGCAACAGAAAGAGACTGCCAGACAGGTAAAGGAAGGTCCTCAAAATAGAATACCTTGACAACCTCTATCCGGGTCATAAGTATAACCCTCACGGCATGCACAAGAGTAAGATCCCCTACTGTTGACGCACGTCTGGTCGAGGCCGCACACATCCGGGTTCTTTGCACATTCGTCCACGTCATCCATGCACGTGGGGCCAGTCCAGCCGTCCTGACAGACGCAGCCCCCTACAGGATGACACGCTACGCTCCTGCCACTGCACGTGCACGTCTGGAGACACTCGGGGCCGTACTTGAGATACGGGCAGACCGAGCACGTGCGCTCATCCTTGTTCAGGGCGAAGCCGTCGTAGCAGGAGCAGGAGAAGCCGCCCGCCGTGTTGTTACACACCTGGTCACACACTTTGTCCCGACATTCATCGCGGTCCACGCACGTCGCGTTGTCTCTGACGTCCAGGTCGTAACCGAGATAACAGAAACACTGCGCGAGGCTGTTGTTTGCAGCATCCGTGATCACTCTGCAGCCCTGAGAGCAGGTACTGGTCCTGCAAACCTGGGAAAAGTTGGCATTCACAGTACAAGTCTTTGAGGTGCTGTCGTAGGTGTAACCTGCCTCGCACTCGCACTGGAAGCCGCCAGCAGTGTTGGTACAGATCTGCTGACAGTCGTGAGTTCTCTCAATACATTCGTTGACGTCAGTACAGGAACGGCCGTTGGTGCTCAGGCGATAGCCTTCCTGACAGGAACACTCGTAACTGCCGAATGTGTTGGTGCAAATCATGTCGCAGCCATGTAACGTACTGATGAGACATTCGTCTACATCGTAACAGTCATTGGAATCGTTCTTCGTGAAGTACCCTTGTGGACAGGCGCTGCATGTGTACCCGATATCACTATCGCCTTGCTGACTGGCTGGTATGTCTGTGCAGTTCCGAAGCGGGTGGCAAGGGCTGTCACTGCACCCGTCTCTGTCCAGTTCGCAGTTGTCTCCCGCCCAGGCCGGTCCGCACCGACAGTCGGCGAACTGGAAGTCGTGGTCACCCAGCACGTCTCTAGTGTCCGACATGTTGCACGTGCCGTGACCTGAACACCCGGAGCAGGCGACGATTGGAATCGACTCCACAGGAGACTGAGCGCCCTGGGAGTCCACGGCATAAATCCTAAAAATGTGCAGAATGGAAATAAATCTTCCTAAAATTTGCTTGAAACCAGATTCCGATAAATGAGGTCATATAAAACTGTTAATGAATTATTTGGTAAGTATGCGATTCGCACCTGCGATCAACGATCGCCGCGAACAGTGTACTACGTCATGCTAATACATCAATTACAAGATTTCCATAAGTTAACACCAAACAGAGAAAGAGAATGCGCGACATTTTGGATTATTCAGACGCTCAAAGTCCTTTATCGTGCTATAGTAGCTGATTCTTAGAACTGGAGGAGACTGTACCGTATAATTCATTAACAGATCGGTTTTAGAGGCTCAAAATTATATGTTAGCTTTATATCGCCTGTATCTATGGATATATGCAATACACGCGAACCATCTGTGGTTAGTCTTTAAGAGAACATTCATATTCACGGAAAACTATCATGTTAAAGAAACCCTTTCTTAGTTTGGTGTTAAGTATTTTATTCCCTGATGACCATCGCTTACTCTGATAATGAACATAATGGGAATGAAGGAATATAAACTTTCAACTTTAATGAGTCTTAAAATGTCCGTCTTATAAGATAGCTATCACTGTCCGGTTTAAAGATTCTACCACTGTTGAAACTAACGGCACTGCTTAAAAGCAATAATTTATACATAATTTACATAATTTATTTAAAGTGTGCTTGAGCCATATCAAATTTGTGATCTGTTGTTTGTCATAAATACGTACATAACGTATCATCACACGTAACAGGCTGGACCCAATGCAGTATTCTATTAGAAGGAGTCTTACTCGACTTTAAAAGGTGTTAAGGATGTCATGTTGACGCTGACTTCACCAGTTGATTGGTTGATTCTTAAAGTTCCATTGGCGTCATCTAACAGGTGATAGGTCAATCTGTCACTGACGTCAGGATCAACGCCTGTGACGACAAACTTGGCTGTGATGTGTACAGTGACGTAAATAGCTTCAGGCACCTGTAGGACTGGCGCTGTGTTCTCTGGAATAACGGAAAAAAAACAATTCAGACAAAATCAAAATGAAACCTTTTAGGTGAGGTAGAAATAAAGGGCAGATAACTTTAATTTTAGTGCAGCATAACCTCAATATTAAATAAGAATTACTTAGAGCGTCTGCTTTTACTCCCAAAAACAAAACTTCACGTACCTATAAATTCAAGTTTATTTATTTAAATGTTCAAAGTAAACTTTTATAATCCAATTACAAGCTAGTTATATTTGTGAACCTGATTTTTTCAAAAAGTCCGAACAGCACAAACAGTAAGTCAAAGAATCTGATTTTTATTAAAAGCTACTTCTGCAAAGTGTGGTTTATGAAGAACAGTCGACTGATGTGTGTTGGTAAAGAGACAGGAGTCGGTCATTTCGACCAAAAACCATATCGCCCTTTCTTTATTGGCTTCTCGCCTGAGTTGAATGCACGAGCAGTGGCATCTGATTCATGTTAATCAAACCTCTGCATATACATAAATAAAGATTTTATAGTCTATATCAGAGTAACACGCGTATTTTGATAATCAGAACTATTAATGTCAGATTACTAACGTTACATTATATTCCTGTCAAGACAAGACAACATTTCTTTAACTCTGACATTTATATGTCTACTGACTGCTCTGCTGGATGAGGATGTCGGACAGGTTTCGGAGGTCTGACGTCTGAAAGGCAAAGCTTCGGTCTCCAGTGGCCAGGTAGTCGTAGATGCAGGGCATGTTAGTGGCGCCACAAAGAACCTTGGCTTCTGTTAGCCGAGACGGGTCCACCTCGTCCAGGAAGACAGGTTGAAAGTCTTGGCGATAGAAGTCCGCTGGACCCATTCTGACCTCGTATCGCATGACGCTGTTGTTGGTGTTGACCAGCCCTAAGGACACAGGCAACCTTCAGGAACTCTGGACATTATCTTATACAGGTAGGTACGTATCTCAGCAGACAGGATCTAGTCTTCTATCAGCGTTTATCCTTTTCATTTTTGTAAAAAACAACAACAAAAAAAACAAAAAACAAAAACAAAAACAAAAAAAACCATGATCATTCACACTGTGTACGGTTGGTTGTATTATTCTGTGTGCATCTTACATTTGTTGGCAAACAAGTTGAAAATCTGCCGCTCGCTGAGACTGTTGTTCAGACGCTCTCCACTTGGCACAATGAAGTCGTCTGTCTCGTCGCCATTGAAGTTTCCCAGCATCCCTTTTGTCGAATTCCGGAAGTTGTGAGGCATGGCAATTCCAATCACCAAGGCTTTCATACGGATGTAAATCTGCAGGCTTATACCTTGACAAGAGTTGAATGTATAAAGCATTAAAACGCTATAACAATCCTATTTACACACGTTCAGGTGGAAATTTCGTTCTTTCTTAAAGCTTTCTCTTGTCGTTCTAATCTTTCATTAATCTATTTAAAGCAGTAAAGAAAGTAGTTCGTGAACGCTAGTAGTGCACCAGGCAAAAGATCGTGTTAGAAGAACTCAGATCTTTGTCTTCTTTTTTTTATTACGACAAATCCGATTTTAATACTAAATATCTAATAATTGTAAATAACGAGTGTTTAAATTATTGTGTATCATTTAGTAACAAGCTTAAACAACATTTAAAAAATATTTACAACAGAAACATTTCTTTAAAACCTTCACTCACCAGACGGAAAGCTGACAACACACGTGTCGTTATCTCGCGTCAGCAAAACACTTCCGTCGTCAACAGTGAAGTTGTCTCCCTCTTGCATAAAACGTGTGGTGTAGTCTCTATCACCGGCGTAGATAATCAGAGCTGTTAAAATATACGATATTTATATGAATTCAAGCAGATACTAAATAACTGAAATGTAGCAGTAATCACTTGCTGCCTGAAAAGACTACACCCTGAGTTTGATTCTGTAGAAATTAAAAGGTAGAAGAAGCAGAAGATGAGGGCTAGAAAGACAAATCAAATTCCTTAGACAAGTAAACGGCTTAATAAAGGAAAGAAAAACGAGAAATAAGTCTCACTTAATCTCATGTGGCCTTGCATATTATTTTGTGGCACTAAATCGAGTACTAATTCTGTATTTACAATCCTTAGCAAGAAATACGAGGTCAACTAGAGCCCGTCACCCAAAATGTTAGCGATGTTACTGAGCAAAACAATGACAATATGAATACTTATTATTACACTATTTTAAAGCTTTAAATTAAGTAACAAAACGCATCAATGGTATATATAATTGTCTGCCACTACATCTTTACATAAATCCATTGTAAAATATCCGGCGGAATAAACAAGTTTTTTCACTCCTTCCCTTGCATGAACACACACACACTTATCTTCTTACTGGTGTTAGTGTTGGGGTCGATCTGCAGGAAGACCCTCACTCCGTTCTCCTCCGCCCCGACCGCCGTAAAGACAGTCCCGTTGGTGGGCGTTCCCGGCCGAAGCTCCGCCCTCTGTGTCCGGGCCTGAAGGGTGAAACTGACGGTTGACGTGTTTATTTTGACCAGCGTGATCTCTGCCAGACCGTTATAGAGGTACCTCCTGCCATCCATGGTCGTTATCTGGGGGTCACCGTACAAAGGAGCTGACGAGACAGGAAATACTATCGTTTACAAAAGATCACGTGTTTACTGATACATGTAAATAAATGCACGCCCGCTCAAAACCGAATCGTACACCTACACCACCAGGCCCGTTCTTAGCCCCCGCGGGGCCCGAGGCAAAGGGCATGTGCGGGGCCCTCACGCCACGATCACACGGTTTTAGTTGGGATCTAAAGTCACTTTTTTCCTCAGGGATATCTCGTCTTTTATCATTGACAGCACGCTGCATACACATAACAACATAAGCCTACGATTAATTTATTTCTAACGTTCGTCAATAGGTTACAATCAAAAGCGCGGGGCCCCTTGAAGCGCGGGGCCCTAGGCAGATGCCTCGTCCGCCTGCCCCTAAGCACGGCCCTGTACACCACTACTGATTTTGCGTTTGATTTGTGTTGCTAAGCAGATAGGTGTCAACCTGTTAATGTTCAATGCTGATTTATATCATAAGAGGTAACATGGGTGCATAGAGGTTTCGTCAAGCTTAGTGACAGCACGAGCGCAGCGTCTGTCCATAGTTTTAAATCACTTTGCTGAACCCACATAAAAGTTTGCTAGTTCCATTAATAACTGTCATGTTCTAAGAAATAATAATTATAGTAAACAATGTGTGCTTTATGTAGCGCAGAATCACACTCACGAAAGAGCATGCTCTCAGAGCTTAAGACACTCATTATAACCTATGCCAAAGTATGCGATTAAACATCACTATTACAAAGTTTATTAAGAGCAGTTCATTAATGGCTCTCAACTCTATACTCTACTCCGCAATCCTTATCGAAAAAAAAAGATCGCACCTGATCCTCACTTCCCTCTGTTCAATAGGTTGCTCGACCTTTAACATACTAACGTTACTCTATAAGAAAGTTTTACCAAGATGAATAATTCACTCACTCCACTGTATCGCTGGATTAGGGTCGCATTTTCCGATTGGTCGTAGATTGTAGTAGCGACGACATTGTTTGTTTGTCCCGTGCTCACAACAAGCAACGTGTGGGATCCTGTCCTCAGAGTCATACAGCTTCCCTTGAGAGAAGACCAAAGGGTTAAAGGCCAGGGCCGTCCCGGCAAAAGGTGGAGATGTGATGAGCATGTCAAGTGTGTCTGGCTTCAGAGGGTTGGTCGAGTAGCAACACTCCTGCACAGAAAGTCAGGTTTGAGCTGAATATGTGAAAAAGCAAAAACGTCTAAAATTATGTTTTTCTGTACACACGTTATCCCAAAACACTCTCACATCAGAAAGATGATATTGTTAATACATAAAAAACTGCCACAACTTGTTCATCCTTTTTTCCAAATACGAAATAAATACGATTACAATACTTCTTATTTCTAGAGATAAATAATTATTGTTTAAATGTGGACAAAAACAAAAAACAAAAGTGTTTGTTTGAATTTACACTCTCATTAAGGAGTAAATGTATCTGTAGAAGAAGAATCCTATTTTATTCTATTGTATGCGCAACACATGTACTGAGCATTATAAAGAATTATCATGCGTTTGATAGCTGTCTAATGTTTCAGACACACGTGTGAGCATGACGGTATCGTTGATCGCCTACAGAAGGAAGTCGAAGCATATCCAATAGACCTATAGCCTTATAATTCATTTCTAGACGTCCATACAGACCTTTCCGAAGGGAGCGAACTCTCCTGTGCGAGCCACGTTGAGGATGTAACACTCGAAGTAGTTCTTCTCGTCCCTGCGATGAAACCTCCACTGGTTGACGATACCTCTGAAAATGCCTCTCCTGGAGCAGGGGCACTTGGGTAGGGCGGCAAAACCTGCCTCTCTCTGCTTTTTCAGGTTCTTGTTCCTACGAAGCCAGGCTTGGCATGTCTTGGTGTAGCTGGCTGGGATCTTTCCTAACTGGTACACCCAGTACCCTTTGTATCCTGATCAAAAGACAGAGGGTGGAGACAGTAAGGTGTAATCAGGAATGTCTGAATCATTTTGTGATAGTGATCCTTTTTTTCGTGATCCCTATTAATCTTTCTAATAAACGACCTTCTCTTTTTTTAATTCTATTTTAAAATAACTTAATGACTGTACTCTAGTATTTAATTTTTTCATTATTCTTTCTCCCTATTTGTTTGTTGGTTTTTATTTTTTGGTCTCCTGTCCAGCTTACTCATTCACCTTCTCTCTTTCTCTCTCGCTCTTATTTAGACCCGATCCATTGATAGTTAAGTCTACAACTCCCTCTTAAAGACTGACCAGTATTTCCGAAGTACGAGTCGATTTCATATGCCAGTTCAGTTCCAGAATACACATTTGGCTGGAATGTTGTGACTTCTCCTTTAGCGACTCCCATCTGAATGCTGTACCAGCGGCCTGGGTATCGCCAGGTCATGTGACCCACCCGGTACTGGACCAGAGCGTAAGACTCTGACCAGTCGGTGACCAGAGCCACTTGAAACGTGGCGTCACCCATCTGTGTGACAAAATTATTGCCATAGTTTATAGATGCAGCTGATATAAATCTTAATAATTAGCTTTGTATGTTTTCATTTTTCTCCCTTTGTATATTTCATGTGCATGCTTGACTGTGCGAGTATTTACGTAATCCTGTAACTGTGCACGTGTACAGGAGTCCGCATGCAGGAGCATTTACAAAAGATAAAGACAAGCAGGATGGAATGAAACAAGACTGAAAGAACACATGTGGAATCAAAACTAATGTATGCCAGGGCTTCAGAAGACACCGCCTTACGTTAGTCGGTTTGTATTCGACGGACGGGAAGTACTGCTGTACACGATCCCATGTGACTACAATGACCACGCTCGCCTGGAAGGTCGCTGACCCCGTGAAATCCTGGACATCGTACGTGGCTTTGTCCCGCACTGCGCTGTCTCTTGTGGTGTTATCATAATAGTGGTAGTACACATCTACAGAAAATGGACAGACATGTACGTTTATACATAAGTACGATAAGACTGTCATGGATCTAGTCAGAGTGCTAGGACTGGGCGCGTGTGTAAATGAAAGCGTGCGAATGATGGACGTTCTCTAAATGGAACGTGAAAAATGACGTATAGTGACGTCAAAAAGAAATAGTGAGGTAAGCGGGAGAGACGTTGAGAAGGGATATGGAAGCGGAAGGACGTTAGAGGACATTTTTAGAAGAAGAAGGACGCTGGAGAATAGAGAGAAGAAGAGGACGTTAGAGAGTAGATAGAAGAGGAAGAACGTTAGCGAGTGGAAGAAGAAGAAAGTTAGAGAGCGGAAAGGGAGACGTGAACGCATTTGCCAAGACAATGCGATTTGCTAATCAGAGATCGAATGTTACTAATGTGAAAGGAGAAACGACTGCCAAGACAGTGAGTTTATAGTGTGTTGAGGCTTCGTTGTACTTTGTAGAAGTGGAGATTGAAGGAAAAACTGTGGTGTTAGAGACCGTTTTGCTTTTATAGTTAGGATCTTTTTTTTTTTTTTTTTTTTTTTGGTTGGTAATTTTGATCAGTAAACAGACAGACTCGTACAGGCGAGTCATTCTTTAATTGGAACGAAAGAATGCGCAATTGTCCGACCCGCTGGTGAGTTGGAGAGAGCGAGAAACGAGAGGCACCGGCGGTGTCGTGACAAAGACAAAGCATGAACGTCGATAAATATACTGACCTAAACCTACAACATTTTTAAATACGAGGGTGGGGTTGTTGCCCGTAGTCGTGTGTTGAATATATTTGAATACTAAGTTTTATTAAATTAATATACATCTAAATTAATATAGTCAACCTTGTGTTACGGATTGAAATAATTCTACAAATTATTGCACATTTCACTTATTATTATGGTACTAGTGTTACGTTCTTTACTTATTTTTTTCCTTACTTTTTTTCAAAACAATAAAATACAAAGAAGGAAACTTTTACGAAAAATCTCATTCCTTTCAGCAATTAGTTTTGAATTTCGTTACTCGAGTTAAAAGCTTCAATATTCCTTTACTTTGCTCATTGCTGATGTAGGTGCAATATGCACAAACCACTTTGCGGGTGGAGTCAAACCACGGTCATGCGGTTCCCTTCTCAAAAGACAAGATTCCATCCCTACCCACCTGAAAAAAAAGGTCAACAATCAAGACAGCCATCAATAACAGTTATAACATTAAACATTTGCAGCATACAATTGTTGCTGGCCTAAAAATATTCTTGTAATATAGTTGTAAATAAAAAAGGTCTCACATCTCTAACCACATCTCAGCAGCTCTTGGTGTACAAACAAGACACGAGTAAAGCGCGACAGACTAAATTTAATAAAACACAAGGAATTACTTCTTTTGCTATCTGGTACTAAACTGTAACTGGATTTCCTTGAAATTAAGCTTACTATTTTCAAAAGCTAAGTTGGTTTTTTTTGTTTGATTGTTGGTTTGTTGTTTGTTTGTTTTTGTTTTTGTTTTTTTTTTGTTTTTGTTTTTGTTTTGTTTTTGGGTGGGGGGGGGGGGGTTGAGAAGAAAATTTTGGGTGAAATCTCAAAGATTTCGAAACCAGATGACTTCTTTGTGTCAGACGGTCAAGCTAGTTTTGTTTTTTTTTAACAGTGAGAGACCCAAGATACTGTGACTATGCAGACATTATTTAATGGCTTACGTTAACTGCGTCGAGTTCATTCTCTCCAAACGGAAATCCGTCATCTTGAAAAGTTATCGTCTGGGTTTCATACATTGATTGTCCGAGGATCCCGTCGCCTGCACTGACTCCATACGGATAGAGGCCTGAAAATAGCAATACTTTGGAATATACGTTTAAAACATTTTTCCCAGAATTTGTATCCTTTGCACATTTTAAGAATGTTTACAGTGATTCTCTAACATAGTTTCGTTCTTAAAGATTTCGACATAATCTAAAAATTCAAGTGAACTCTTCGGCATCAATGGCTCATACTTCATGTGCACGGTGGTGCTCAGAGAGAAAGTTTTGGAGCAAAAAGTAACTTACAGTTATCGTTAAGGAGGTAAAGACAAGTTTTCTTATACTTCCTGTTAAAGACTAAGCGATGTAAATGAAATTTTACCTTTAGGGATTCCTCCTGAAACAAATGAACAACAAAACTGGAGTTATAAACACGCGGCTACCACATGCACGCGTTCAGAGAAGAACGAACACTCCAACACACAAGCTCTTAATATGTTCACAGCCACATACAAGTGAACGTTACACTCCCATCTTGATCTTTATGTAGCAAGAGTTTTGTAGATTAAAGTAGTTAACATATAGTTTAGATAGTCGACGACGATGAAATTGCGCGTTTCATATGATGACTTTGTACAAATCCGAAACGAATATACCAAATGCCTTGTGTGATGCTAAAAATATAATCAGATGTAATGTATGGTTCATTGACGTTCCAGATATGTCAGAATAAGTTCTACAGAAGGGCTGCCAGACTGACCGTCTAGTCTTCTCGCGGAGTATGACGCCCGGAAGCCGTTGGCGTTGACCAGTGACCCGAAGACGTTGAGCACGACTGTCAGACTGTTTCTTGTTGACCTTATCTTTGGTGGCAGAGTAGTTCCACACAAGCTGTAACACATGTGCACGTCGTCTTTGGAATGAGAATAACGCTTAATGTACAGTTAGGAAAGATTGATGGTCTTGGTTACATTCCAATATATCTTCAAGAATTTTGCGATCACGACTGATTTGCAGTTAACGATGGTCAAAACATTATTGCGTACAAGACACGATTGAAAAAAAACCTGTCGAAGCTGCTGGAGAATCAGAGGGAGACAGAAAACTCAATCCAAAGCTAGCTGAAGGAGATTATCATCAACGATTATCGTTTAGCGACTGGACTCTTGTAAATTAGTATAGCAGTGCATTTTTTCATGGTCTGATCAACCACACTTATATCTCTTGTAGAAATGTGTAGACTGTGACCTTTTAGGGAAGAGGTCAGACATCGAGTGCTATGAAGAACAGAAGTACTTCACTTCGGAAGGTCAATGTACACTGAGAGTGTAACCTCTTCTTGACCGGGTCAGCGAGTCACGTGTTTCAAAGGAAAAAATGGGGATTCCACAGCATAAATAGTGCTAAAGGTTTGCAACTTAGTTAATCAAATTGAAATTGTTACCAATTCGTGCAGCTAGAGGACAATACAGCAGTAGCATTGATACAGAAAAGGAAAACGTTAACCTTAGAACACGTTCACGTTGTAAACTCACGTTGTCATCACGGTAGTTGCATCGACTACTGCTCCGTCGTAGACCCTGACGAAGGCATGGTAGCACTGCGTTCCTACATAGCCGACAGAGAAGTCGTCGAACGTCAGGTCGATGACAGCCTTGTTGTCGTTGACAGTGATGGTCCACACGCAGTAGGTGTTGCTAGGATAGCCAAGAGGGAAGCCAGGCGACGTGAAACTACCTTCGCTGTCTGTCAGCAGACTCTGGGAGCATTCTGAACAGTAAAAATACGAATGTTGTGAATATCATGAGATGCGACTGCTCTTCAAACAAAGGAATGTCATCTTTTCAGCCGTCAGCACGTCACCGTACAGCAAGAAAATGCCTAATATCACTGACTGCCAATCTAAAACGAAGCAAAGCAACCCTAAAGCATTTTACATTGACGTGTCGAAAGATCTTGCACGCTGTGCTTTATCACTGATCTCGAGCTGCTCACTCAGTCGTGTCCGCCTTCTCCAATGAACGAGTGAGCGAGGGAGTGTTGTTGGGAAGGTGAAGGGAGCGAGTGCATGCTAGCGTAAGAATAATCCCCGGGCTCACCGAAAAAGGTCATAGAAAGTTAACCCTCGAAAGGTATAAACGTAAACTTAGAGTTAATGATGCGTAATACAAATTCATTAAGATGTGTTAGTTTGTTGTTGATTTTTTTTACGAAATATTGGAGGTGCACGTCTGCATTAACGTTTTAAAGCTAAAAAGGAAAGTGGAATTTGATTATAGCTTGAGAATATTGTAAAGACTAAGGTGGATAAAAATAACGAAGATGACCCGTGGCTTTATTTGTTAATTATCATTTGGCAGCTGCCATTGTGATGATTGTGTGAATTACCTTTTGGGTGCGAGGAGTAGGTCAGACTAAAGTTGTTGGATCCAGTCTGAGTGTTGAACTTCATGAACACCATGTTCTGTGTGGAGGTCAAAGGTGGCGGAAGTGACAGACCGCAGAACTTTTCACCGAGTAAGGGGGAAAACTCTGTGCTGCCGTCATGTATCTGAAATATATTCCTTTATCGCTTTTACTGGTGGTAAAGGACAATTTATATAGCCATTCACTGGGAAAAAGAGAAGGTTTCTTTAAAGGGAAGTATATACTTGAAACGTAAATATGTGCGAAGGTGAGTCAAATGATTTTCCTAATAAAAATTAATATTTATATCTTTAGATCGAAACTGCACGCCTTTACGTTCTGTCCCTCAGGTTTATTGTCTAAAATCTAGACCTCTTCAAACAGTTCTTAAAAACCCTTAAACCTTAATACGGAAATAGAAACTTAAGTAAAACGGTAAATAACTCTTATTTTTAACATTTGCAGGATAAATGTCTTCTCATCATAATTCAACATAAACTCTTAATTCCCAAACAATTTTTTTTCTTATTTATAAATTCATCAAACTATCATATTGAACGCTAGATGATTCAAAAACATGCTTACTAATTGTTTTAAACTTTATATAAAATTGGAGTTTAAGTTGTCTAGGGATTTCAATCAGTTACCAATACATTAAATTTCTAGAAGATAACATTATAAAAATGACACAGAATGTTCCAAGATGTGAGCGAAGCTTTTCATAAAAAATAGTAAGATATGCATTTATGTAGATATAGGTTTTCTGCGACTCCAACTCACTTCTATGAAGTTTCTGCATCTTGCATCTTTTTCAAAAGTGATCGATGAGAATTGTATCCTGATGTAGTAGCCTGGTTGTTGTCTAATGATGTAGGTACAGTCTGCTGATGACGAGTTAAACTCCGGGTCATTAGGGGAGCTAATGGTTCCATTGAGATTCTGGAAGACTTGTCGACATTCTGATAAAAACCCCAAACAGTAACAATTAGCTGAAAATGTAACACTCTACTTTTCTAATCGTAGAAGAAACAGTTCGTATGTATACAGCTATGACCGGCCACCGAGAGTCACAACTCACACAGAGCAGTTCGGTACCAGGGGCCTGGAAAGGTGAGTAGGGCCAAATTTGTGGAGTTTCACTTTTTTGTGAAAATTACTTTCTTTGTCATGAAACTCGCTGGGAAGTACACCGTTGTGTAAAAATAAAAGTGAGAAATGGTCTTGAAATATATTTAAATGAAGATACCCCTCGGCGATCAGTGGCCGGTCACCTTTTGTTGCTATGTGTGTCGTTTGAAACAAATGCCCCTTGGAGCAATAATAATATAAATAAACGTTTTTATCAAGGACTACTGCTGAAGAACTTACGGCTCGTCACAGATACAAATAAGAATAGTGACACAAAAATACATACATACACAGCTTATACAGACTACGAACAACTAGCAGCCATACATCCATGAAATATACTTAAAGTAACCACGTACTCTGTTTGCCACCACAGCTTAATAAGCGTGAATATTTCACGGTAATAACCTTCTGTACCATGTTAAACAATTATTTTTAAACTGTGTTTTAAACGATATATTATGCTCAAACCTGTTGTCCAGGAAGCCTTGATCTTATTTAGACCATTATCCAGCAAAGACATCAGTTTAATTTCAAGGCCGTTTCCGTCAGTGATGATCGTCGATGTTGTACCCGTACTATAAATATAAGTGTACTTGTACACGGGGGTTTCTGTCACCTAAATCCAAAAAGAAATTATAGGTAGGAGAATGCGCAAGGGAAAAACTGCTGAAATGAGCCTTAATCTGTAGAGCAGCGGTTCTCGAACGGTGGGGCACGCCCCCCTGGAGGGAAGGGGGCGACGTGCTTACAAGGGGGGCGTGAAGGTGGTCATTTTTTAAGTTTCTTATACCAGTATTATACCGGTATCATTGCTGGTTAAGGGGGGCGCGCGCACGTACCTTTGTACGTCAGGGGGGCGTCACTAGTAAAAAGGTTGAGAACCGCTGCTGTAGAGTATAGAATGAGCACTGGAGAACACGTAAAATGCAAAGGTTTGCACAAAAAATGTTAGCTTGAGCTAAACACGTATAAAGGGGGGAGCCGAGTGGTAAAAGTGAAGGTCTTATCCTACAGAAGGTAAACGTGAGTCAATGCCAAGACGATAATCTGATTAATCATCCGAGTAAGGTAATGCTGGAAGTGATCTTAGACAGTAATATATATAATATATAAAACCATCCTGTAACGACTTTATCTGACAAAGTTTACTGTACCTACATTCCTTCATACCTTCATCCATTGCTTTACGTTCTATTTCATCTTTATGTTGTTCAGTGTGTCTATACGTACCTCACCGTCTTCTGGCTGTTATCTTACATTTATCATTATTGGTTCGCGCAGAGTGCGATCTGTCTTGTTCGTAATGCTGCGAGCTATGTTCCCATTATTTTTTATTGCTAGATAATATCCACATACGTTTATATGGTTTCAAACTTGCTTAAGACCCATCTTAAATCATTCCTGGTTGTGCAAGTTGTAAATCAACAAATAAACGGGCCATTCTCTGCTTTTCTTATAGAAAAGATATCCTTGCTAAAGCCAGAAGACATACGATCTGATTACATACACAATTTCCAGAGTGCAAAGGATCGCAAGCAGAAACATGAGTGAAATAAATTTTAACCTACTAAAATATAATTAATATTAAAACAGCATCTCAGAAGTTGAACGTCCTGAAAGGAGAGTGTGATGGTCTTGTAGGGCTTGGTGGTGATAGTCCAGATGACGTCCTCTTCGCCGTTGTAGACGTCGGGGTAGCCGGGAGTTTTGAAACTACCGCTGTCCTGCGTGTAATTACCAGGTCTGATTGGATCTGTACACAGTGAATCACTGTTGTCTGTTTATATGTTTCTCTTTATTTGTCTGTAAGAGTTTCTTTGTGGTTTATGTACCTACTATGTCTCCGCTTGTAAAATATAAACAATACTGATGATGAGGATTTATATAGCGCCTTTCCTAAAGTTTTTTTAATATAAATCATACATAGACGAAATCATTTACAACCATGCACTCATACTGGCCTATAATTGACAGGTTCACTTCTACAACATACACTCAGACACAAAGTAAATTGCAGACACACGTTATACACGCTCGTGGTCAGGACAGGGTCACAGTGAAGTCGTCGTTCCGAAAAGATGCTGACGGTTAATCCGTTTCAAGTATTGTATTTTATCATTGCTATCTTGGGATCTGTAAAGTTACCTGGTTCCACTTCATAGCAGTAAAAGTGATATCCTCGCTCAACAGACGTGTTAACAGCATCCGACGTGAACCTGACAAGAACTGTTGTTGAGGTCTGGTTGCTGGTTGTCAGGAAAGATGGGTAAGTTGTTCCACAGAGCGGTCCTCCAACACTCGGTGATGAGAAGGAGTCGCCGTCAAATATCTGTGAAGTCAAAAACGCATTTATTCTTGACTTAAACACAAATGTACAAGTGTACAAACGATACTGCTAGAACTAATTAGACCCATAATTAGAAAATGGAATCATGGATACGGTCCTGATACATATTTAATCAGTTCATAGGCAACCTAGCATTTCAAAGTAGCGCATCAAATGGTCTGACCTCTAGAGCATCTTGACACACGCCATCTTGCTTTGCTCCAAGAGCGAAGTTGTAGAATGAAAATCTCATCCGAACGCCTTTTCTCTTAACGATTTCGTACGTGCAGTTTAAGTTCGGCTGATATTGGTTTGGGTAGCCTGGTGACTGGACGATACTTTCGCTGTTCAGTAGTTGAAAACAAGGGGGAATATCTGCAGACATAATAGTCAAACATATTAAGTAGGATCAGGCTGCTTTATTAATATTTTACTACAATTTTCACTACCATCAGAAGAGCTCAGAATCGTAATTTTTTTATGCGACTTTGAAAGCTCCTTTGGATTATATTATGCCTTGTATTTTGTTGTCATGTACTGCTATTTTAAACATATATTTTATCTGTTTTGTACAAACTTGAACAATGCTAAGGCTTCTGCCAAAGCAAATTTACCCCAAGAAGCCTGAAACTGAATTCCTCTCGTTCCAGACTGAGCTCGGTTCCACACATAAAGTGCATTTCCAGAGGACTGCAATGTGCCCAGGGTGACAGGACTCTGTACGTAGGCTAAAGAGTTGTAAGAATCACTGTTTATGACCTAGGATATAACAGAAGGTAAAAACGATTAGCCGCAAGCAAAATATCCGAACTGTTTATTGTCAAGAGATGTAGTAGGGCAATGACAATGACAGATATCATGCGATGCACATTCAGTTATGGACTCAGTGCCTATCGTTTAGCCACATTAGCGATCTGCTGGATTTTTAGAAATATTCATACAGTGATAACAAGAGATATTTTGGTTGATTTTACAATTACACCAACCGAATGCACACATAGCTGCAAAAAGTTGATACATCGACTTAGAAGAAGGATTATAAGGGATTTGTCTATCAACTATTTATATAAAAAAATACATATAAAGCTGCAACAACAGTGCAAAAAGGCATGCTTATGACAGTTACCGTCATAAAATAAAACAGCAAAACACCCGTTCCAATATCATTAACCACCAAGGTTCTATTAATACGAAAGTAAGCCTAAATGAACAGAACATACCTGGAGTATGTTCCTTGATGCTGTCAATGAAGTATTAATCTGAAGATTTGTGAAGGACAGCTGGATCCTTCCAGCTTTGTTGACGATCTTCCACACACAGTCTGTGTCATCGACGTACACTGCGCCTTCGGGGAACCCAGGTGACGTAATGGTTCCGGTTGATGCAACGGTTAATGCAGCAACATAACCGTTGCATCCTTCGGGAACTAAAGCAACGAAATCAAACACATTAGTAAACAATGCTTGAAGACATGTTATTGCCGTCATTGTAATACATCCTGGCAAAAATATGTGATGATGCTGAGGCCAATTTAAATTCGCCATTCTTGAGTTGTTTGCTTCCCACATATAATAATTCTACCAACTACACCTAATTTTTTAGATGCCATTTAATTAACATATTTTAAGACGTTTAATGATGTTCATAATAATATAATAGATTTAGGAAATTATGCCATCAAGTAGATATTACTATAAAAAGGTAAATAAATGAACTGAGTTAAACGTTTTTAGAATAGTCTTGGTCTGCTATGCAAGAGAGTTCTGGACTGACAGTCATTGGAATAAGCAAAACTTTCGCTGAGTTATAGTATATAAAAATATCAAAACAATTTTTAGTAAAACACTTTTGATTACCTTTTGCGTGGCGCTACAAATTATTTACACAGAAAACCCTTTACTTTGACAATATACCTTGTTTGCACACAAGTGAAAGACTGTTTTCGAGTGTTACGTATGGTCCAGTAGAATAGGAGCAGTCAAGTAAGCTTTGCTCATTTCCTTCACACACAGGGTCGATCATGTGTATCGGTCTTCTTTTGATGATACCAAATCGTAGAGCAGCCTCTTGCGTAGGCACAACTGATCCACCATAGCTGTACACAACAAAACCTATATTTGCATTTTTTTACTTTGTGTAAGTAAAAACTGTTGAGTCACATTCCTCCTATAAGCTAAACAAAAAGAATGTAATGATTTCTGTAATACATTGGTTTTGTTTCTATCAAATTTCCAGCTATTTACATATTTATAACACATTATGGGAATGTGTAAATAAAACTGTGCGTCTTGATGTGTAATATTATTTCACATCTTCATCTAGTCCTGTCCGTTAGCCACTAACCAAACAAAACAAAAATTGCAAAAAGCCGCAAGTCAAACATTCTTCCAGACAAGTGATAACTACTTTATATATCTATACCTGTAAGAACACAAAATAATAGTGCATAATCATATAAGAAAAGCGCAGAGCGAATTTCGGATAACAAACAAATGTTCGGATATGTACCTAGATCCAAATAAAGTTCTGCAGACAATATTGGCAGCAATGAATGGTCGCACGTAGCTGGTGTACTGTTCTATGACACTTCCCCAAACTCCTGACTTGAAAACCTCTACCCTCCCCTCATACTGGGATGTGCCGTTGACAAGACGAACTGTCTGCACCTCCGACAGACCTGAAACATTCAAAACCAATCAGAACAAAATATCCAAGCAGTATGGTATCTACAACTTGTTATTTCTCGCTTTATTGTAATTGTACATATACTCTGCAGAACTAAGTAAATGGAAGATTTTGGTAACCTATGAGCGAGTTGGTGGGTAATTGCATAAGTACATGGATGTGTAGACACCTACTGGCGACAATAGTCTTGTCTGCACGTGTGCATCCGTCTGTAAATATCTGTGCGAGAGTTTGTGGCATAAATGGGTTTACCAGACTAGGTGAGTGGGCAGAAAGCATATTTATGTGTTTATTGTAGCACTTCTATGTGAGCAGACCTGTGTCACAGCTGACTCCAAGTGTATATTGAGGGTCACAGTTCTCGTCACTTGGTGAGAAACTGCAGTTTGACAGCGAGGCTTCCTGTCCGTTGCAGGTGATGGACTTCTTCAGTATTTCTCCAGGAGCTGGTCCGTAAGAGTTGGCGTAGTACAGAGCTGCGCCATTGCTGGAAACACATGATCGGGAATAATAATAATAATAATAATAATAATAATAATAATAATAATAATTTGTAAAGCGCATACTCACACTTCTAAGGATCATGCTCTTAATGCAAGAACAAAAGTGAAACATGGAATCTTGTTAGCGAAATAGTCACAAAACACTTGCAGCAGCTGTGAAGCAGGATAGGATTGTGTGCATACAACTTACTCCACTTGATAACCCTGAGTTTATTGTAAACAGTACATACTTTGAAATGTGGTTTGCATTGCTTCCTCGTAACAATTGCATTGCTAGTACTTAATAGGTACACTCTTTGTTTTTGTGTGCAAATTAAGATTAATTATTTAGCTAAATGCTGTTGCATTGCCCTTTAACAAAAGAATCAACAGCTGATTTATTTTTGATATTGTTATCACCTACATAAAATTGAGGACAAAGACACTAGATGAAGTGCACTACACCCAAGGACTACTCACGTTGGGTACCCTGCTTGTCTGCAGACTACTCTCCCAAAGCTGTAATACGGGATGAAGGAATGGCAGACACTCAGCCAGACTCCATTCTTAAAAATTTCCACCCGTCCTTCATGAGGACTGGGTCCGTCTACAAGTCGCACGTCATTGTCCACTGAAATGATGAAAGAAACGAAACTGAAATGGTACATTGACAACAATTTAAAAAGTCCACACATCATTTTTAAATAATGAACAAAGTGTGAATTGTGGGAACCTATATTTTTAATATCTCAATGCCCCTTTGAGGGCGACAGAATAAAGAATCTCGAAAAGAAATTTTGTTTATATCGTTACGCATCAGTGAAAACGAAAGTGTATAGAAGATAAAGCCCACCATGGCAACTTGGTGAAGGACGAGAAAAGAACCATTGACTACACAGACCGAGGAGTGTCGACACCTGTGACTAGACTTTTCTCTCTTTCCCCAAAACACATCTGTGTCTTTGTGATGTCAATAACACTGGCAAGTGGGATGGGCCATCAAAGATAATTATGGCCTTTGAGACACTCATTTTTGTTCACACAGGACAGGTTTTTGCATTCTTTTCTATCTGCAGACCGTAAAAGTTGGTTCTACTTCATTTTATGTTTGTTCTGTAGTCTCTGGTTTCATGTGCTTGGGTTGCGCTGTGTAGCTTCTGTGTTCGGTATCCCGCTGCTTTAAAGCAAAAATGAAAGTAGAAAAAAAATTGGGACTTGAATGTTGGGATCGCTTCTGTTGAAATTTTAGGGTTGAAAAACAACCGCTGACTTACTCAAGCACAGCTCTAGGGCAGTGCACCAAGGCCGCCAGATCTTTGTTGGGTCACGAAAATGTTTTCATGGATTGTGACAAACAGAAAGCGAAGCGGAGAAGACTGATTTCTTCGGATCCAAAAGTTTTGAGCAATCCCAAATGACCATCTACCGTTCTTTTTTCTAACTTTCCTTTCTCAGTTCTCTACAGAAAATTGCGACTACAGATAGAATAGAAACCGACAACTTTGAGATGATTCACAACATACATCCTTAATTAAAAAGACACTTCATGTGTTCTATACAGCCCAGGAAATGCTTATCTTTTCTTCCAAACTAGGTATCATTTCCTAAAATGAAATAAAAGGCATCTCGGATATATTACATACATCTGCTTAAGAAACCTAACCGGTAAAACACAGCAACAAACACCTTATGTAAGTCGATACACTACACAGGTGTAACTACAAACTGATGCAGACATTTATTGTATGATGTGTGAAAGTAAGTCGAGACTTCTTCACCTAGTGAATTAAAACGAGTTCGTGCACTCACCTTGGGCTCTCGCACCAAATAGAAGACAGGTAATGATGACGGAGAAAAGCTGCAGCCCTGCACCTGTGAGAGAGCAAAGGTCAATACTGGAAAGACGACACTGTCAATTGAAAACAACGAAGATAATAATATCAATGAAAGTATGAAGTAGAAAGCTTCAGAGATAGAATGATAGTGTTTTAAGCTTATTCTACTGTTGTTGTTGTTGTTGTTGTTGTGGTGGTGGTGGTGGTGGTGGTGGTGGTGGTGGTGGTGGTGGTGGTGGTGGTGGTGGTGGTGGTGGTGGTGTGGTGGTGGTGGTGGTGCATGAATACGCGTGTACCTACAAAAACTTCATAAGCTCTCACCTGTGAACAGCCACATGACTGTCTCTGGTGGCCTGTAGTGCAATGATTCACAGTCGCCTCGCTCCTCTCATTTTATAAAGTAGTGAACAGGATACAGACCTACACATACGAGACTGGTATGAACTATATTTATCAGCCTATCAGGTGTAAAGTAAACTATTCAACAGCTGCCACGCCCTATGTTCGAAAACCTTTGTCGAAAGATAGGTATCGTGAATAAAATATATTACAAGAAAATGTTAATTAGAAAGTAATATATTTAATAACTGTAATAAAAATATTGCTAATGGATACCATCAACGGGGTGTAGAACGTTCATGTGGGAACACATTTCTCAAAAATACTCAAGACGAATGACAGATTAAGAAAGAAAACAAAATATGAAGAAAGAACACTTTTTTGAAGTTCTTAATAGCTTCAAAATAAATTTTAACGGCTGTGGTCGTGCGATAAACAAGGAAGAATCGAGATTACGATCAAAGGAGCATTTTGAAGCCAGTGAAAATATTGGCTGTGTGTGTGGAGAGAGAGATGATACAAAATCTGTCTTCCTAGTATTGCATGCTCCATGTGTACACAGAAGGTTCTTGACCTTACCTCCCACGGCTGCCGGGCTGTAACATCTGTCAGACGAGGTGAACATACTCCGGTCTCAGATCGAATGCCGTCGTCACGTGACGCTGGAGAAAAAGTCTGGTTGACACTCATCTCTCTCTTGGCGGCACTCATCCAGCCAGACAATCTTGGCAGCCACCGTCGTCAGGTGAGTCAGAGCCGGAGATTTGGTCCAGCCGCCAATACCAGAGTTTGTGTCAGGACCAAACCTGAGTAAACCTGGTTTTTCTCGTGTGTAAAATGATTATTGTAAGATAACACATGTTGATAATGAATCATCTCGTGTTTTGTATGTGTTAACATGCAATTAATATTTTGCACCCACGCGTTTCGATGCTGAAGACTCATTTCTGTTTCGTAGACGATAAGTGTTTCAGTCAGAAACGGAGTGGACTTGAGATACAACAACCGAAGATGAAATAAAGTACTTCGTATCTTTGTATAGATTCTTTTGCATCTTTTTGCTTTTTAAAATATTAAATAAGGAAAAAAGCCAGAAACAGGATATCAAGGAGGAGTTAGTGATAATGTACCTTAGCCAATTATTTACTAATAATCACCAGCCAACTATTTATTAGTGCTTACCAGCAAATTATTTTAAAATGCTAGTGTGAGAAGGAACACACTCAGAAGCGATGTACTTGATGATTCGGAACTAAAAATTGATAAATATCGTATAAACCAACTTTCTTTTCTGTTATCTGAAGGCCAAATAGAAATTCAAGGGAACTAAAGGGTTTGTCTATCCTTGTAACGAAGCATTGCAATATTAAAAGGCATTTAGCAAAGGGAGCAAAAAATGCTTACATCTTAGATATTTGAAGTGGGAATCGTTTCCGCTTTTGATTTACAAAACGCCCTTTGATTGACAATTGCCTTTAAAATAGAGTTCACACCTGTCTTTAACTTATGTGCTGGGTAGTGTAGAGAAATATTTTTATCTTCAGGTTAATAAACCTCTCTCTC